>NC_133856.1:723931-890130 GCF_047830755.1 Zonotrichia albicollis
TTGGGGCATTTTGGGAGAATTTTGGGGCATTTTTGGGGGGGATTTTTGGGGCGATCTTGGGGGATTTTTGAGGGAATTTTGGGGGGATATTTGGGTGGATTTTGGGGGGATTTTGAGGCATTTTGGGGGGGATTTTGGGGGATTTTTGGGTGGATTTTGGGGGCATTTTAGGGCTGATTTGGGGGGGGATTTTGGGGGAATTTTGGGGGCATTTTTAGGAGGATTTTGTGGCATTTTGGGTTTGTTTTTTTTAATCCTAAGGATAATTTAGCTGTTGTCTGTTATAATTTTATTTTTTGTGCCCATTTCCCCCCTTGCAGAGCCCAAGGATGATTTGGGTGAGTTTTTCCCCATTTTCCCCCCCCAAGTTTTTTTTTTTTTGTATTTTCCCCTCCCTCGGATTTTGGGGGGGTCCCTGACCCCAAATGACCCCGAATGACCCCAAATGACCCCAAATGACCCTGAATGACCCCGAATGACCCCAAATGACCCCGAATGACCCCCCCAGACGATCTGAACCCCCCCGAACCCCGAGATCCCGACGGGCTCTTCATCAGCAAACCCCAAAACATCCTGGTGGAGAGCGGTGAGGACTGGGGGGATTTTGGGGGGATTTTGGGGGGTCCTGAGGGGGATTTGGGGGTCCTTGGCTGATTTGGGGAGGATTTGGGGGGTCCTGAAGAGGATTTGGGGGATTTTGGGGGGATTTTGGGTGATTTGGGGAGGATTTGGGGGGTCCTGGGGGGATTTGGGGGGTCCTGGGGGGATTTTGGGGGGATTTGGGGGGTCCTTGGCTGATTTGGGGGGTCCTGAGGGAGATTTGGGGGATTTTGAGGGGGATTTGAGTGGATTTTGGGGGGATTTTGGGAGATTTGGGGGGATTTGAGTGAATTTTGGGGGGTCCTTGGCTGATTTGGGGAGGATTTGGGGGGTCCTGAGGGGAATTTGGGGGGATTTGGGGGGTCCTTGGCTGGTTTGGGGAGGATTTGGGGGGTCCTGAGGGGGATTTGGGGAATTTTGGGGGGATTTTGAGGGATTTGGGGGGATTAGGGGGATTTTGGGAGGATTTTGGGGGGATTTGGGTGGATTCTGGGGGATTTGGGGGGTCCTTGGCTGATTTGGGGGGTCCTGAGGGAGATTTGGGGGATTTTGAGGGGGATTTGAGTGGATTTTGGGGGGATTTTGGGAGATTTGGGGGGATTTTGGGGGGATTTGGGGGGTCCTTGGCTGATTTGGGGAGGATTTGGGAGGTCCTGAAGAGGATTTGGGGGATTTTGGGGGGATTTTGGGTGATTTGGGGAGGATTTGGGGGGTCCTGGGGGGATTTGGGGGGTCCTGGGGGGATTTTGGGGGGATTTGGGGGGGTCCTTGGCTGATTTGGGGGGTCCTGGGGGGATTTTGGGGGATTTGGGAGGATTTTGGGGGGATTTTGGGAGGATTTGGGGGGTCCTGAAGAGGATTTGGGGGATTTTGGGGGGATTTTGGGTGATTTGGGGAGGATTTGGGGGGTCCTGGGGGGATTTGGGGGGTCCTGGGGGGATTTGGGAGGATTTGGGGGGTCCTGAAGAGGATTTGGGGGATTTTGGGGGGATTTTGGGGGGATTCTGGGGGATTTGGGGGGGTCCTTGGCTGATTTGGGGGGTCCTGGGGGGATTTTGAGGGTTTTGGGGGGATTTTGGGGGATTTTGGGGGGTCCTTGGCTGGTTTGGGGAGGATTTGGGGGGTCCTGAGGGGGATTTGGGGGGTCCTGGGGGGGTTTTGAGGGATTTGGGGGGATTTGAGTGGATTTTGGGGGGATTTGGGGGGTCCTTGGCTGGTTTGGGGAGGATTTGGGGGGTCCTGGGGGGGTTTTGAGGGATTTGGGGGGATTTTGGGGGGGATTGTGGCGGGTTTGGGGGGGATTTGGGGGAGGTTAAAGGGATTTTGGGGAGGTTTTGGGGGGTCCTGAGGGGATTTGGGGGGTCCTGAGGGGGATTTTTAGGGGATTTGGGGGCATTTTGAGGTTTTTGGGGGGGATTTGAGGGGTCTTGGGGGAGATTTGGGGGGGTTTGGGGTGGTCTGGGGGGGGATTTGAGGGAATTTGGGGGAATTTTGGGAGCGGATTTGGGGGTCCAGGTGGGATTTTGGGGGGATTTTGGGGTCCTGAGGGGGGTTGGGAGGGTTTTGGGGGGAATTTGGGGAAATTGGGGGGTTTGGAAGGGTCTGGGGGGGGATTTTGGGGGGATTTTGGGGAAGAATTTGAGGTCTTGGGGGGAGATTTTGAGGGTTTTTTCGGGTTTTTGGGGGTTATTTTAGGGGGATTTTTTGGGGGTTTTTTTTTTGTTTGTTCTCGCGATTTTTGGGATTTTTTTTTTTTTAATTTTTTTGGGGTTCCCGGGTGATTTTTGGGGTCCCCAGGGCAGGACGTGGTGGCCGTGGCGCGCGTGGACGGCGCCCAGCTGGGGGGCAAACCCAGCATCAAATGGTTCAAGGGGAAATGGCTGGAGCTGGGGGCAAAGAGCGGGAACCGGTTCCAGTTCAGGGAGAGCTGCGAGAAAGAGAGCAAGGTAAACTGGGATAAACTGGGACAAACTGGGAGGGACTGGGAGGGACTGGGAGGGACTGGGATGGACTGGGATGGACTGGGAGGGACTGGGAGGGACTGGGAGGGACTGGGAGGGACTGGGTTATACTGGGAGGGAATTGGGAGGGACTGGGATAAACTGGGATGGACTGGGAGGGACTGGGATGGACTGGGGGGAGCTGGGGGCAAAGAGCGGGAACAGATTCCAGTTCAGGGAGAGCTGCGAGAAAGAGACAAAGGTAAACTGGGATAAACTGGGACAAACTGGGAGGGACTGGGAGGGACTGGGAGGGACTGGGAGGGACTGGGATGGACTGGGATAAACTGGGATATACTGGGATATACTGGGATGGACTGGGATAAACTGGGAGGGACTGGGAGGGACTGGGATGGACTGGGATAAACTGGGAGGAGATTGGGTTATACTGGGATATACTGGGAGGGACTGGGATGGACTGGGATGGACTGGGGGGAGCTGGGAGCCAAGAGCGGGAACAGATTCCAGTTCAGGGAGAGCTGCGAGAAAGAGACCAAGGTAAACTGGGATGGACTGGGATGGACTGGGATGGACTGGGAGGGACTGGGAGGGACTGGGAGGGGAGTGGGAGGGGATTGGAACAAACTGGGAGGGACTGGGTTATACTGGGATAAACTGGGAGGGACTGGGATGGACTGGGAGGGACTGGGAGGGAACTGGGATGGACTGGGATGGACTGGGATGGACTGGGATGGACTGAGGGGAGCTGGGGGCAAAGAGCAGGAACCGGTTCCAGTTCAGGGAGAGCTGCGAGAAAGAGACAAAGGTAAACTGGGATAAACTGGGATGGACTGGGATGGACTGGGAGGGACTGGGAGGGACTGGGAGGGGAGTGGGAGGGGATTGGAACAAACTGGGAGGGGCTGAAAGGGAACTGGGATATACTGGGATAAACTGGGAGGGACTGGGATGAACTGGGAGGGACTGGGATGGGAGTGGGAGGGACTGGGAGGGACTGGGATGGACTGGGATAAACTGGGATGGACTGGGAGGGACTGGGATGGACTGGGATAAACTGGGATGGACTGGGAGGGACTGGGATGGACTGGGAGGGACTGGGAGGGACTGGGATGGACTGGGAGGGACTGGGAGGGACTGGGATGGACTGGGAGGGACTGGGAGGGAACTGGGTTATACTGGGATATACTGGGATGGACTGGGATAAACTGGGAGGGACTGGGATGGACTGGGGGGAGCTGGGGGCAAAGAGCGGGAACAGATTCCAGTTCAGGGAGAGCTGCGAGAAAGAGACAAAGGTAAACTGGGATAAACTGGGAGGGACTGGGAGGGACTGGGAGGGACTGGGATGGACTGGGATGGACTGGGGGGAGCCTGAGGGGTGGCCAGGGGCTGCTGGTGGGACTGGGATAAACTGGGATATACTGGGATAAACTGGGATGGACTGGGTTATACTGGGAGGGACTGGGATGGACTGGGATGGACTGGGAGGGACTGGGGTGGACTGGGAGGGACTGGGAGCCAAGAGCGGGGCCCGGTTCCAGTTCAGGGAGAGCTGCGAGAAAGAGACAAAGGTGGGACAAACTGGGATAAACTGGGATGGACTGGGATAGACTGGGATGGACTGGGATGGAATGAGAGGGACTGGGAGGGACTGGGAGGGAACTGGGAGGGACTGGGATGGACTGAGATGGACTGGGATGGACTGGGATGGACTGGGATGGACTGAGGGGAGCTGGGGGCAAAGAGCGGGAACAGATTCCAGTTCAGGGAGAGCTGCGAGAAAGAGACAAAGGTAAACTGGGATAAACTGGGAGGGACTGGGAGGGACTGGATATACTGGGATATAAACTGGGATGGACTGGGAGGGACTGGGATGGACTGGGAGGGAACTGGGAGGGACTGGGAGGGAATTGGGAGGGAACTGGGACAAACTGGGATAAACTGGGATATACTGGGATGGGCTGGGAGGGAATTGAGTTTTATTGGGAGGGACTGGGACAGAGTGGGATAAACTGGGACGGACTGGGATGGACTGGGAGGGACTTCTGAGCAGTTCTCTGTCCCCAGTGCTGTCCCTGTCCCCAGCCTGTCTGTCTGTCTCATGTGTCCGTCCGTCTGTCCAGGTGTACACCTTCGAGCTGGCCCCTGTCTCACCTGTCTGTCTGTCTGTCTCACCTGTCTGTCTGTCCATCTGTCCAGGTGTACACCTTCGAGCTGGCCCTGTCCCACCTGTCTGTCTGTCTGTCTCACCTGTCTGTCTGTCCGTCTGTCCATCCAGGTGTACACCTTCGAGCTGGCCCTGTCTCACCTGTCTGTCTGTCTCACCTGTCTGTCCGTCCGTCCAGGTGTACACCTTCGAGCTGGCCAGGGATGTCTCACCTGTCTGTCTGTCCGTCTGTCCATCTGTCCAGGTGTACACCTTCGTGCTGGCCCTGTCTCACCTGTCTGTCTGTCTGTCTCACCTGTCTGTCTGTCCGTCTGTCCATCTGTCTGTCCAGGTGTACACCTTCGAGCTGGCCCTGTCTCACCTGTCCGTCTGTCCGTCTGTCCAGGTGTACACCTTCGAGCTGGCCATCTCCAAGGTGGTCCCCAGGGATGTCTCACCTGTCTGTCTGTCTGTCTCACCTGTCCATCTGTCTGTCCAGGTGTACACCTTCGAGCTGGCCCTGTCTCACCTGTCCGTGTGTCTGTCTGTCTGTCTGTCTCGCCTGTCTGTCTGTCCATCTGTCCAGGTGTACACCTTCGAGCTGGCCAGGGATGTCTCACCTGTCTGTCTGTCTCACCTGTCTGTCCGTCTGTCCGTCTGTCCAGGTGTACACCTTCGAGCTGGCCAGGGATGTCTCACCTGTCTCACCTGTCCGTCCGTCCGTCCAGGTGTACACCTTCGAGCTGGCCATCTCCAAGGTGGTTCCCGGGGACAGGGGCGATTATCGCTGCGAGGTCACGGCCAAGGACAAGAAGGACAGCTGCTCCTTCAACATCGACGTGGAGGGTGAGCCCCCCAAATCACCCCAAAATCACCCCAAAAATATCCCCAAAATCACCCCAAAAATACACCAAAAATATCCCCAAAATCACCCCAAAATCACCCCAAAATCACCCCAAAAATACCCCAAAAATATCCCCAAAATCACCCCAAAATCACCCCCAAAATACCCCAAAAAATATCCTCAAAATCACCCCAAAACACCCCAAAAATACCCCAAAAATACCCCAAAAATATCCCCAAAATCACCCAAAATACCCCAAAATCACCCCAAAATCACCCCAAAACACCCCAAAACACCCCAAAAATATCCCCCAAATCACCCCAAAATACCCTCAAATCACCCCCAAAACACTCCAAAAAATCACCCCAAATCAGCCCAAAATTAACCCAAAAATATCCCCAAAATCACCCCAAAACACCCCAAAAATACCCCCAAAATATCCCCAAAATATCCCCAAAATCACCCCAAAAATATCCCCAAAATCACCCCAAAATCACCCCAAAAATACCCCAAAATCACCCCCAAAACACGCCAAAAAATCACCCCAAAATTACCCCCAAAATCACCCCAAAAATACCCCAAAAATATCCCCAAAATCACCCCAAAAATACCCCAAAAATATCCCCAAAATCACCCCAAAATTAACCCAAAATCACCCCAAAATCACCCCCAAAATATCTCCAAAATCACTCCAAAACCTGCCCCAAAAATACCCTAAAATCACTCCCAAAAACCCCAAAAATCACCCCAAAATTAACCCCAAAATCACCCCAAAATTAACCCAAAATCACCCCCAAAATATCTCCAAAATCACCCCAAAACCTGCCCCAAAAATACCCTAAAATCACTCCCAAAAACCCCAAAAATCACCCAAAAATTAACCCCAAAATCACCCCAAAATTAACCCAAAATCACCCCAAAAATACCCCAAAATACCCCAAAAATATCCCCAAAATCACCCCCAAAACCTGCCTCAAAATACCCTAAAACCACCTCCAAAACACCCCAAAAATCACCCCAAAATTAACCCCAAATCAGCCCAAAATTAACCCCAAATCAGCCCAAAACCTGCCCCAAAATACCCTAAAATCACTCCCAAAAAACCCAAAAAATCACCCCAAAATTACCCCCAAAATCACCCCAAATCAGCCCAAAATTAACCCAGAAACATCCCAAAAATTCCCCAAAAATATCCTCAAAATAACCCAAAATCACCCCAAAATTAACTCAAAAAACTCCCTAAAAACTGCCCAAAATCACCCCAAAAATACCCCAAATATCTCCAAAATCACCCCAAAGCAGCCCAAAATTAACCCAAAACTCTCCTCAAAATCACCCCCAAAAATATCCCCAAAATCACCCCAAAACCTGCCTCAAAATACCCTAAAACCACCTCCAAAACACCCCAAAAAATCACCCCAAAATTACCCCAAAATCACCCCAAAGTTCCCCAAAATTAACCCAAAAATATCCTCAAAATTAACCCCAAATCACCCCAAAATTAGCTCAAAAAACTCCCTAAAAACTGCCCAAAATCCCCCCAAAAATACCCCCAAAATATCTCCAAAATCACCCCAAAAATACCCTAAAATCACTCCCAAAAAAACCCAAAAATCACCCCAAAATTAACCCAAAAATATCCTCAAAATCACCCCCAAAAATGCCCCAAAATATCCCCCAAATGAACTCAAAAGTATCCTCAATATTACCCCGAAATAACCCCAAATTTAACCCTAAAAATACCCCAAAATACCCCCAAAATTAACCTCAAAACAACATCGACGTGGAGGGTGAGCACCCCCAAAATCACCCCAAAATCACCCCAAAATACCCCAAAAATACCCCAAAATCACCCCAAAACCTGCCCCAAAATACCCTAAAACCACCTCCAAAACACCCCAAAAATACCCCCAAAATTACCCCCAAAATCACCCCAAAGCAGCCCAAAATTAACCCAAAAATATCCTCAAAATCACCCCAAAATCACCCCAAAACACCCCAAAAAATCACCCCAAAATCACCCCAAAATACCCCAAAAATATCCCCAAAATCACCCCAAAACCTGCCCCAAAATACCCTAAAATCACTCCCAAAACACCCCAAAAAATCACCCCAAAAAATCACCCCAAAATTACCCCCAAAATCAGCCCAAAATTAACCCAGAAACATCCCAAAAATTCCCCAAAAATATCCTCAAAATCACCCCAAAATCACCTCAAAACACCCCTAAAAATATCCTCAAAATTAACCCAAAATCACCCCAAAATTAACTCAAAAAACTCCCTAAAAACTGCCCAAAATCACCCCAAAAATACCCCCAAATATCTCCAAAATCACCCCAAAACACCCCCAAAAATACCCTAAAATCACTCCCAAAAAAAACCCAAAAATCACCCCAAAATCACCCCAAAAATCACCCCAAAATTAACCCAAAAATATCCTCAAAATCACCCCCAAAAATGCCCCAAATCTCCTAAAATCACCCCAAAATCACCCCAAAATCACTCCAAAATATCCCCCAAATGAACTCAAAAGTATCCTCAATATTACCCCGAAGTAATGCCCAAATTTAACCCTAAAAATACCCCAAAATCACCCCAAAATTAACCTCAAAACAACATCGATGTGGAGGGTGAGCACCCCAAAATCACCCAAAATCACCCCAAAAATACCCCAAAAATACCCTCAAATCACCTCCAAAACACCCCAAAAATCACCCCAAAATTAACCCAAAATGTCCCCAAAAATATCCCCAAAATCACCCCAAAACCTGCCCCAAAATACCCTCAAATCACTCCCAAAACACCCCAAAAATCACCCCAAAATTACCCCCAAAATCACCCCAAATCAGCCCAAAATTAACCCAGAAACATCCCAAAAATTCCCCAAAAATATCCTCAAAATCACCCCAAAATCACCCCAAAACCACCTCAAAACACCCCTAAAAATATCCTCAAAATTAACCCAAAATCACCCCAAAATTAACTCAAAAAACTCCCTAAAAACTGCCCAAAATCACCCCAAAAATACCCCCAAATATCTCCAAAATCACCTCAAAACCTGCCCCAAAATACCCTAAAATCACTCCCAAAAAACCCCAAAAATCACCCCAAAAATACCCCAAAATATCCCCCAAATTAACTCAAAACTATCCTCAATATTACCCTGAAATAACCCCCAAATTTTACCCTAAAAATACCCCAAAATTACCCCAAAATCACCTCAAAACAACATCGATGTGGAGGGTGAGCACCCCCAAAATCACCCCAAAATCACCCCAAAAATACCCTCAAATCACCTCCAAAACACCCCAAAAATCACCCCAAAATTAACCCAAAATGTCCCCAAAAATATCCCCAAAATCACTCCAAAACCTGCCCCAAAATACCCTCAAATCACTCCCAAAAAACCAAAAAAATCACCCCAAAATTAACCCAAAATCACCCCAAAATTAACTCAAAAAACTCCCTAAAAACTGCCCAAAATCACCCCAAAAATACCCCCAAATATCCCCAAAATCACCCCAAAACACCCCCAAAATACCCTAAAATCACTCCCAAAAAAAACCCAAAAATCACCCCAAAATTAACCCAAAAATATCCCCAAAATCACCCCCAAATTAACCCAAAATCTCCCCAAAAATATCCTCAAAATCACCCCAAAATCACCCCAAAACACCCCCAAAAATATCCTCAAATTAACCCAAAAATGCACTAAAACCACCCCAAAATTAACCCCAAATACCCCCAAAAATATCCTCAAAATCACCCCCAAAATTAACCCCAAAAAACCCCAAAATTAACCCCCAAATAAACCCAAAATACCCCCAAATTAATCCCAAAAATATTCCCTGAAAATCCTCAAAACCACCCCAAAATTACCCCCAAATTAACCCCCAAATTAACCCCAAAATTAACTCCAAAATTAACTCCAAATCACCCCAAAATACCCCAAAATCACCCCAAAATTAATCCCAAAATACTCCCTAAAATCCCCAAAACCAACCCAAAATATCTCCCAAAAAACCCCAAAATTAACCCCAAAATTAACGCAAAAATTAACCCCAAAAATGCCCCAAAAATGCCCCAAAAATACAAAATACCCCCTAAAATTACCCTCAAAAACAACACTGGGGACATTTGGGGACATTTGGGGCATTGGGGACATTTGGGGACATTTGGGATTGGGGACATTGGGGACATTTTGGGGATTTGGGGACATTTGGGAACATTGGGGACATTTGGGGACATTTGGGGACATTTGGGGACATTGGGGACATTTTGGGGATTTGGGAACATTGGGGACATTTGGGGGGATTGGGGGACATTTTTGGGAACATTGGGAACATTTTGGGGACATTTTTGGTGACATTTGGGACATTTGGGGACATTTTGGGATTTGGGAACATTTGGGACATTTTGGGACATTTGGGGGATTGGGGACATTGGGGACATTTTGGGATTTGGGGGACATTGGGGACATCGAGGGATTTGGGGACATTTGGGACATTTGGGAACATTGGGGAAATTTTTGGGGACATTTTTGGTGACATTTGGGGGATTTGGGGACATTTGGGACATTTGGGGACATTTGGGACTGGGGGGCACTGGGGACGTTTCGGGACATTTTGGGGACATTTTTGGGAACATTGGGGACATTTTGGGGACATTTTTGGTGACATTTGGAGACATCGGGGACATTTGGGGGATTGGGGACATTGGGGACATTTTGGGATTTGCGGACATTTTGGGATTTGGGAACATTGGGGACATTTGGGGATTTTGGGACATTTGGGGATTTTGGGACATTTGGGACTGGGGGGCACTGGGGACATTTCGGGACATTTGGGGACATTTTTGGGAACATTGGGGACATTTTGGGGACATTTTTGGTGACATTTGGGGACATTTGGGGGATTGGGGACATTGGGGACATTTTGGGATTTAGGAACATTTGGGACATTGGGGACATTTGAGGGATTTGGGGACATTTGGGGACATTTGGGGGGATTGGGGACATTTGGGGACAGTGGGGACATTTTGGGGAACATTGGGGACATTTTGGGGACATTTTTGGTGACATTGGGGACATTGGGGGACATTTGGGGGATTGGGGACATTGGGGACATTTTGGGATTTGGGGACATTTGAGGGATTTTGGGACATTTGGGGACATTTGGGGATTTTGGGACATTTGGGGACATTTGGGACTGGGGGGCACTGGGGACATTTGGGGACATTTTGGGGACATTTTTGGGAACATTGGGGACATTTTGGGGACATCTTTGGTGACATTTGGGGACATTTTGGGGACATTTTGGGGACATTTTTGGTGACATTTGGAGACATTGGGGACATTTGAGGGATTTAGGAACATTTGGGACATTGAGGACATTTTGGGATTTGGGGGAAATTTGAGGGATTTGAGGACATTGGGGACATTTTGGGGATTTGGGGACATCTTTGGTGACATTTGGGGACATCAGGGACATTTGAGGGATTTGGGGATTTTGGGACATTTGGGGACATTTGGGGACATTTGGGGACATTTGGGACATTTGGGGACATTTGAGGGATTTGGGGAAATTTGGGACATTTGGGGACATTGGGGACATTTTTGGGACATTTTTGGGGACATTTTTGGGGACATTTGGGGGATTTGGGAACATTGGGGACATTGGGGACATTTTGGGATTTGGGGGACATTTTTGGGAACATTGGGGACATTTTGGGGACATTTTGGGATTTGGGGACATTGGGGACATTTGGGGGATTGGGGACATTGGGGACATTTTGGGATTTGGGGACATTTGAGGGATTTGGGGACATTTGGGGACATTTGGGACTGGGGGGCACTGGGGACGTTTTGGGACATTTTGGGGAACATTTGGGACATTTTGGGGACATCTTTGGTGACATTTGGGGACATCGGGGACATTTGAGGGATTTGGGGAAATTTGGGACATTTGGGAACATTGGGGACATTTGGGATTTGGGGACATTTGGGACATTGAGGACATTGAGGGGATTGGGGACATTTTGGGGACATTTGGGGGAACATTGGGGACATCCGGGGACATTTGAGGGATTTAGGAACATTTGGGACATTGGGGACATTTTGGGATTTGGGGGACATTTTGGGATTTGGGGGACATTTTTGGTGACATTGGGGACATCTGGGGACATTTGAGGGATTTGAGGAAATTTGGGACATTTGGGAACATTGGGGACATTTTTGGGGACATTTTTGGGGACATTTTTGGGGACATTTGAGGGGACATTTGGGGGATTTAGGAACATTTGGGACATTGGGGACATTTTGGGGATTGGGGACATTTTGGGGACGTTTGAGGGATTTGGGGACATTGGGGACATTTTGGGGACATCTTTGGTGACATTTGGGGACATCGGGGACATTTGAGGGATTTGGGGAAATTTGGGACATTGGGGACATTGAGGGGATTGGGGACATTTGGGGACATTTTGGGGATTTGGGGACATTGGGGACATTTGGGGGGATTGGGGACATTTGGGGGATTTAGGAACATTTGGGACATTGGGGACATTTTGGGATTTTGGGGACATTTTGGGGACATTTTGGGGACATTTTGGTGACATTTGGGGTCATTGGGGACATTTTGGGGATTTGAGGACATTGGGGACATTTTGGGGATTTGGGGACATCTTTGGTGACATTTGGGGACATCAGGGACATTTGAGGGATTTGGGGAAATTTGGGACATTTGGGGACATTTGGGACTGGGGGGCACTGGGGACATTTCGGGACATTTTGGGGACATTTTTGGGAACATTGGGGACATTTTGGGGACATCTTTGGTGACATTTGGGGACATTGGGGACATTTGGGGGATTTAGGAACATTTGAGACATTGGGGACATTGAGGGGATTGGGGACATTTGGGGACATTTGAGGGATTTGGGGAAATTTGGGACATTTTGGGACATTGGGGACTTTTGGGGACATTCTGGGATTTGGGGACATTTGGAGACATTGGGGACATTTTTGGGGATTTGGGGGCATTTTTGGGGAACATTAGGGACATCTGGGGACATTTGAGGGATTTGAAGAAAATTGGGACATTTGGGAACATTGGGGACATTTTTGGGGACATTTTTGGGGACATTTGGGGGATTTGGGAACATTTGGGACATTGGGGACATTGAGGGGATTGGGGACATTTGGGGACATTTGGGGGAATTGGGGACATTTTGGGATTTGGGGACATTGGGGACATTTTGGGGACATTTTGGGGACATTTTTGGTGACATTTGGGACATCTGGGGACATTTGGGGGATTTGGGACATTTTGGGATTTTGGGGACATTTTTGGGGACATTTGTGGGATTTGGGAACATTTGGGACATTGGGGACATTTTGGGGACATTTGGGGGATTGGGGACATTGGGGACATTTTGGGATTTGGGGGACATTGGGGACATCGGGGACATTTGAGGGATTTGGGGAAATTTGGGACATTTGGGAACATTGGGGACATTGTTGGGGACATTTTTGGGGACATTTGGGGGTTTTAGGAACATTTGGGACATTGGGGACATTTTGGGATTTGGGGGACATTTTGGGAACATTGGGGACATTTTGGGGACATTTTTGGTGACATTTGGGACATCAGGGACATTTGAGGGATTTGGGGAAATTTGGGACATTTGGGACATCGGGGACATTTGGGGGATTTAGGAACATTTGGGACATTGGGGACATTTTGGGATTTGGGGACATTTGGGGACATTTGGGGGATTGGGGACATTGGGGACATCTGGGGACATTTGAGGGATTTGAGGAAATTTGGGACATTTGGGAATATTGGGGACATTTTTGGGGACATTTTTGGGGACATTTGGGGGATTTGGGGACATTGGGGACATTGGGGACATTTGGGGACATTGAGGGGATTGGGGACATTTGGGACTGGGGGGCACTGGGGACGTTTCAGGACATTTGGGGACATTTTTGGGAACATTGAGGACATTTTGGGGACATTTTTGGTGACATTGGGGACATTTTGGGACATTTGGGGGATTGGGGACATCTGGGGACATTTGAGGGATTTGGGGAAATTTGGGACATTTGGGAACATTGGGGACATTTGGGGACATTTTTGGGGACATTTTGGGGACATTTGGGAACATTTGGGGACATTTTTTGGGACATTTTGGGGGATTTGGGGACATTTTTGGGGACATTTGGGGACATTTTGGGGTCTCTCTCCCCCAGCCGGCCGCCCCTCGGGCTCGGACAACGTCCTGCAGGCCTTCAAGAGAACGTGAGTGAGGGGGGACCCCAAAAATACCCCCGGGACCCCCAAAAATACCCTGGGACCTCCCTTGGGACCCCAAAAACCACCCGGAGACCCCCAAAAATCGACCTGGGACCCCCCAAAATCCCCCTGGGACCCCAAAAATACCCTGGGACCCCCAAAATCCCCCTGGGACCCCAAAACTCCCTTGGGACCCCCAAAACCACCCGGGGACCCCAAAAACCCCCTTGGAACCCCCAAAATCTTCTCCAGGACCCCAAAAACCACCCGGGGACCCCAAAAAATCCCCCTGGAAACCCCCAAAAATACCCTGGGACCCCCAAAAACCACCCATGGACCCCAAAAACCTCACGGGGACCCCCAAAAACCACCCGGGGACCCCAAAAATCTCCCTGGGACCCCCAAAAACCACCCGGGACCCCAAAAACTTCCTGGGAACCCAAAAATCTCACGGGGACCCCAAAAATCCCCCAGGACCCCCTAAAAAATCTCCCAGGGACCCCAAAAAATCCTCCTGGGACCCCAAAAACCCCCTGGGAACCCAAAAATCCCCCTGGAAACCCCCAAAAATCCCCTGGGACCCCAAAAACCTCCCTGGGACCCCCAAAAACCTCACGGGGACCCCAAAATCTTCTCCAGGACCCCAAAAACCACCCGGGGACCCCAAAAAATCCCCCTGGAAACCCCCAAAAATCCCCCTGGGACCCCCCAAAAACCACCTGGGGACCCCAAAACTCCCTTGGGACCCCCAAAAACCTCACGGGGACCCCAAAATCTGCAACTGGGACCCCAAAAACCCCCTGGGACCCCAAAAATCCCCCGGGACCCCAAAAACCACCCTGGGATCCCAAAAATCTCCCTGGGATCCCCAAAAATCTCCTGGGACCCCCAAAAACCACCCGGGGACCCCAAAAATCTCCCTGGGACCCCCAAAAACTTTCTGGGACCCCCAAAAATCCCCTGGGGACCCCAAAAAATTCCCCGGGACCCCCCAAAAACCACCCGGGGACCCCCAAAAATCCCCTGGGACCCCAAAAACTTCCTGGGACCCCAAAATTTCCCCCATGGGACCGACCAAAATCCCCCTCCGCCCCAAAATTCCCCTCCCAGAACCCAAAACCCCACACGGGACCCCCAAAATCCATTCTGGAACCCCAAAATCCCCACCTGGGACCCCAAAAATGCCCTGGGATCCCAGAAACCCACCCGGGGGCTCAAAAATCCCACCTGGGGACCCCAAAATCTCCCCCAAATCCTCAACCCCCCCCCCCAAAATTCCCTTAAAAGGTCCCCCCAAAATCCCATTAAAATCCCCCCAAAATCCCCCCAAAATCCCTCAAAATTCCTTCAAATCCTCCCAAAATCCCCTCCTCAAATCTCCCTAAAATCCCTTCAAAATCCCCCAAAATTCCAAAATCCCCAAATTCCCCCCCAAATCCCCCAAAATCCCCCAAAATTCCCCAAAATTCCCAAATCCCCCACAAATTCCCCCAAAATCCCCTCCCAAATCCCATAAAAATCCCTTCAAAAATCCCCCAAAATCCCCCCCCCCATTTTCCCCAAATTCCCCCAAATTCTCCCCAAAATCCCCCTCAAATCTCCCCCAAAATCCCCTTAAAAATCCCCCAAAATCTCCCCCTGGGGACCCCTAAAATCCCCCCAAATCCCCCCAAAAATCCCAAATCCCCCCATGACCCCCTCAGATTCCCCAAAATCCCCCACTGGGAACCCCCAAATCCCCCCAAAAATCCCATTAAAATTCCCCCAAATCCCCCCAAAAATCACATTAAAATCCCCCCAAAATCCCCTAAAAAATCCCCCAAAACCCCCAAATCCCCCACTGGGAACACCCAAAATGCCAAAAATCCCCTAAACCCCCCAAAATCCCCCAAAATGCCCAAAAATCCCCCAAATCCCCCCTCAAATCTTCCTCAAATCCCCCAAAATCCCCCACTGGGAACCCCCAAATCCCCCCCAAAATCCCATTAAAATTCCCCCAAATCCCCCCAAAAATCACATTAAAATCCCCCCAAAATCCCTCCAAATTTTTCCCAGATCCCCCCGAAATCCCCCCAAATCCCAAAAATCCCCCAAAATTTCCCCAATATACCCCCTCCAAATTCCCCCCAATATCCCCCACTGGGAACCCCAAAATCCCAAAAATCCCCCAAAATGCCCAAAAATCCCCCCAAATCCCCCCCAAAATCACTCAAATGCCCCCAAAAATCCCATTAAAAATCCCCCAAATCCCCCCAAAATCCCGCACTGGGAACCCCCAAAATCCCAAAAATCCCCCAAAACCCCCAAAATCCCCCAAAATTCCCAAAAATCCCCCCAAATCCCCCCTCAAATCCCCCCAAAATCCCCCCCAAAATCACTCAAATCCCCCCAAAATCCCCCACTGGGAACCCTCAAATCCCCCCCCAAAATCCCATTAAAATTCCCCCAAATCCCCCCAAAAATCACATTAAAATCCCCCCAAAATCCCTCCAAATTTTTCCCAGATCCCCCCGAAATCCCCCCAAATCCCAAAAATCCCCCAAAATTTCCCCAAAATCCCCCCTCCAAATTCCCCCCAAAATCCCCCACTGGGAACCCCAAAATCCCATTAAAAATCCCCCAAAACCTCCAAAAATCCCCCAAAACCCCCAAAGTCCCCCAAAATCCCCCCAAATTACCCCAAATCCCCCCAAAAGCCCCATCTACCCCCCCAAATCCCCCCAAAATCCCTCAAATCCCCCACTGGGAACCCCCAAATCCCCCCAAAAATCCCATTAAAATTCCCCCAAATCCCCCCAAATCCCCCCTCAAATCTCACTCAAATCCCCCCAAATCCCCCCAAAAATCCCATTAAAAATCCCCCAATTCCCCCCAAATCCCCCCAAAATCCCTCCCTGGGCACCCCAAAAATCCGCCCAAATCCCAAAAATCCCCCAAAATCCCCCAAATCCCCCACTGGGAACCCCCAAAATGCCCAAAAATCCCCCCAAATCCCCCCTCAAATCTCACTCAAATCCCCCCAAAAATCCCATTAAAAATCCCCCCAAATCCCCCCAAAATCCCGCACTGGGAACCCCCAAAATCCCCCAAATCCCCCAAAATGCCCAAAAATCCCCCCAAATTCCCCCCCAAATCCCCCCTCAAATCTCACTCAAATCCCCCAAATCCCCCCAAAAATCCCATTAAAAATCCCTCAAATTCCCAAAAATCCCCCAAAACCCCCAAAGTCCCCCAAAATCCCCCCAAATTACCCCAAATCCCCCCAAAAGCCCCATCTCCCCCCCAAATCCCCCCAAAATCCCTCAAATCCCCCACTGGGAACCCCCAAAATCCCAAAAATCCCCCCAAAATCCCCCAAAATCCCAAAAATCCCCCCCAAAATCACTCAAATGCCCCCAAAAATCCCATTAAAAATCCCCCAAATCCCCCCAAAATCCCGCACTGGGAACCCCCAAAATGCCCAAAAATCCCCCAAAATCCCCCAAATCCCCCCAAATGCCCCCTCAAATCTTCCTCAAATCCCCCTAAATCCCCCCCAAAATCACTCAAATCCCCCCAAAATCCCCCACTGGGAACCCCCAAATCCCCCCAAAAATCCCATTAAAAATCCCCCAAATCCTCCCTCAAATCTTCCTCAAATCACCCAAAATTCCCCCCAAAATCCCCCCCAAAATCCCCCAAATCCCCCCAAAATCCCTCCCTGGGGACCCCCAAAATCCGCCCAAATCCCAAAAATCCCACAAAAATCCCCAAAAATCCCCCAAATTCCCCCTCAAATCCCCCCCTAAATCACTCAAATCCCCCCAAAATCCCCCACTGGGAACTCCCAAATCCCCCAAAACCCCCCCAAATCCCAAAAATCCCCCAAAATCCCCCACAAAACCCCCAAATCCCCCCTCAAATCCCCCCCAAAATCCCCCACTGGGAACCTCCAAAATCCCCCCAGAAATCCCATTAAAAATCCCCCAAATCACCCAAAATCCCCCCAAAAATCCCATTAAAAATCCCCCAAATCCCCCCAAATTACCCCAAATCCCCCCAAAAGCCCCATCTCCCCCCCACCCCAAAATCCCCCCCCCCCAAGTTCCCCCAAAATCCCCCACTGGGAACCCCCAAAATACCAAAAATCCCCTAAACCCCCCAAAATCCCCCAAAATGCCCCAAAATCCCCAAAAATCCCCCACAAAATCCCCCATATCCCTCCACAAATCTTCCTCAAATCCCCCCAAATCCCCCACTGGGAACCCCCAAAATCCCAAAAATCCCCCAAAATGCCCAAAAATCCCCCCAAATCCCCCACAAAACTCCCCAATCCCCCCAAATCCCCCCTCAAATCTTCCTCAAATCCCCCCAAATCCCCCCCAAAATCACTCAAATCCCCCCAAAATCCCCCACTGGGAACCCCAAAAATCCCATTAAAAATCCCCCAAATCCCCCCAAAAATCACATTAAAATCCCCCCAAAATCCCTCCCTGGGCACCCCCAAAATCCGTCCAAATCCCAAAAATCCCCCACTGGGAACCCCCAAAATCCCCCCAAAAATCCCATTAAAAATCCCCCAATTCCCCCCAAATCCCCCCAAAATCCCTCCTTGGGCACCCCCAAAATCCTCCCAAATCCCAAAAATCCCCAAAAACCCCCCAAAATCCCCCAAATCCCCCACTGGGAACCCCCAAAATGCCCAAAAATCCCCCCAAATCCCCCCTCAAATCTCACTCAAATCCCCCAAAAATCCCATTAAAAATCCCCCAAATCCCCCCAAAATCCCCAAATTCCCCCCAAAGTCCCTCCCTGGGCACCCCCAAAATCCGCCCAAATCCCAAAAATCCCCAAAATCCCCAAAATCCCCCACTGGGAACTCCCAAAATGCCCAAAAATCCCCCCAAATCCCCCCTGAAATCTCACTCAAATCCCCCCAAAAATCCCATTAAAAATCCCATTAAAAATCCCCCAATTCCCCCCAAATCCCCCCAAAATCCCTCTCTGGGCACCCCCAAAATCCGCCCAAATCCCAAAAATCCCCCAAAATCCCCCAAAATCCCCCAAATCCCCCACTGGGAACCTCCAAATGCCCAAAAATCCCCCCAAATCCCCCCTCAAATCTCACTCAAATCCCCCCAAATCCCCCCAAAAATCCCATTAAAAATCCCCCAAATTCTCCCCAAATCCCCCCAAAATCCCTCCCTGGGCACCCCAAAAATCCACCCAAATCCCAAAAATCCCGCAAAAATCCCCAAATCCCCCCTCAAATCCCCCCCTAAATCGCTCAAATCCCCCAAAATCCCCCACTGGGAACTCCCAAATCCCCCCAAACCCCCCCCAAATCCCAAAAATCCCCCAAAATGCCCAAAAATCCCCAAAAATCCCCCAAATCCCCCCTCAAATCCCAAAAATCCCCCAAAATCCCCCACAAAACCCCCAAATCCCCCCCAAAATCCCCCACTGGGAACCCCCAAATCCCCCCAAAAATCCCATTAAAAATCCCCCAAATCCCCCAAAATCCCCAAATTCCCCCCAAATCCCCCCAAAATCCCTCCCTGGGGACCCCCAAAATCCGCCCAAATCCCAAAAATCCCGCAAAATCCCCCAAATCCCCCACTGGGAACCCCCAAAATCCCCCAAATCCCCCCAAATCCCCCCTCAAATCTTCCTCAAATCACCCAAAATCCCCCCCAAAATCCCCAAATTCCCCCCAAAAATCCCCCCAAAATCCCTCCCTGGGCACCCCCAAAACCCCCCCAAATCCCAAAAATCCCCCAAATCCCCAAAATCCCCCAAATCCCCCACTGGGAACCCCCAAAATCCCCAAAAATCCCCCCAAATCCCCCCTCAAATCTCACTCAAATCCCCCCAAAAATCCCATTAAAAATCCCCCAAATCCCCCCAAAATCCTCAAACCCCCCCCAAATCCCCCCAAAATCCCTCCCTGGGGACCCCCAAAACCCCCCCAAATCCCAAAAATCCCCCAAATCCCCAAAATTCCCAAATCCCCCCGATTTCCCGCCAGGAACGACGCCAAGGATGAGTCGGCCGGAGAGCTCGACTTCAGCGGGCTGCTGAAAAAAAGGTGGAGGAAGAGGAGGGGGAGGAAGGGCAGGGGCAGGAGGGGGAGGGGGAGGAAGAGGAGGAGGATGGAGAGGAGGAGGAGGAAGATGAGGAGGAAGAGGATAAAGAGGAGGAAGAGGAGGAGGAGGAAGGGCAGGAGGAGGAAGATGAGGAGGAAGAGGATAAAGAGGAGGAGGAGGAGGAGGAGGAGGAGGAGGAGGAGGAGGAGGAGGAGGAAGGGTGGCATGAGGAAGAGAAGGAGGAAGGGCAGGAGGAGGAGGAAGAGGAGGAAGAGGATGGAGAGGAGGAAGGGCGGGAGGAGGAAGGTGAGGATGAGGACAGGGATGACTTTGGGATGAAGATGATGAGGATGAGGAGGATGGGGATGGGATGAAGATGAGGATGAGGATGATTTGGGATGAGAATGGGGATGAGGAGGAGGAGGATAAAGAGGAGGAGGAGGAGGAAGGGCGGGAGGAGGAGGATGAGGATGAGGATGAGGATGAGGATGAGGATGAGGACAGGGATAGGATGAAGGATGACTTTGGGATGAAGATGATGAGGATGAGGAGGATGGGGATGGGATGAAGATGAGGATGAGGATGACTTTGGGATGAGAATGGGGATGAGGAGGAAGGGCGAGAGGAGGAGGAGGAGGAAGAGGAGGATGAGGACAGGGATGGGACAAGGATGACTTTGGGATGAAGATGATGATGGGGACTAAGATGAAGATGAGGAGGATGAGGATGGTTTGGGATGAGAATGGGGATGAGGAGGAGGAAGGGGAGGAAGAAGAGGAGGAAGAAGAGGAGGAAAGGTAGGAGGAGGAGGAGGAGGAGGAAGGGCAGGAGGAAGAAGGGGAGGAAGATGAGGAAGAGGACAGGGATGGGACAAGGATGACTTTGGGATGAAGATGAGGATGAGGAGGATGAGGATGAGGATGAGGATGAGGATGAGGATGAGGATGAGGATGAGGATGAAGATGGCACAAGGATGACTTTGAGATGAAGATGATGAGGACGAGAGCAAAGATGAAGATGAGGAGGATGGGATGGGATGTGAGGATCAGGATGAAGATGAAGATGAGGATGACTTTTGGATGAGGATGAAGATGAGGATCAGGATGTGGATGAAGATGAGGATGAGGATGAAGATGAGGACAGGAACGGGGTTGGGATGGGGACAACTTTGGGACAAGGATGGTGAGGACAAGGACAAAGATGATGAGGGTGAGGATGAGGATGATGCCGATGACGCTGACAATGCCGATGACAATGATGCTGGCCATGATGACCATGATGACCATGATGGCCATGCCCTTGCTGATGACAATGACCATGATGACCATGATGACCTTGATGACCATGATGACCATGCCCATCATGATGACCATGGTGACCATGCCCATGACCATGATGACCATGACCATGACGAAGCCCATGATGATACCCATGATGACCATGCCCATGATGATGACCATGACTATGATGACCATACCCATGCCCATGATGATGACCATGATGCCCATGATGACCATGCCCAAGATGATGACCATGACTATGATGACCATGCCCATGATGACCATGCCCATGATCACCATGCCCATGATCACCATGCCCATGATCACCATGCCCATGATGACCATGCCCATGATCACCATGACCATGACCATGATGATGACCATGGTGACCATGCCCATGATGACCATGACCATGATTATGACCATGACAATGGCCATGATGACCATGCCCATGCTCATTCCGATGATGACCATGATGACTACGATGACCATGCCCATGATGATGACCATGCCCATGATGCCCATGATGACCATGCCCATGATGACCATGATGACCATGCCAATGATGATGACCATCATGCCCATGCCCATGATGATGACCACGATGACCATGCCCATGCTCATTCCGATGATGACCATGAGGACCACGACCATGCCCATGACCATGATGACCATGACCATGGTGACCATCATGACCATGCCCATGCCCATGATGATGACCATGATGCCCATGATGACCATGATGACACCCATGCCCATGATGATGACCACGATGACCATGACCATGTCGATGACCATGACCATGCCCATAGGAATGGAATGAGGATGAGGAGGACGGGGATGAGGATCAGGATGAAGATGAGAAGGATGGGGATGGAGATGGGGATGGAGATCAGGATCAGGGTGAAGATGAAGATGAGGATGAGAATGGGGATGAGGATGAGGATGAGGACAGGAACGGGGTCGGGATGAGGACAACTTTAGGACAAAGATGATGACGATGACAAAGACGAGGATGATGAGGAGGATGGGGATGGGATGAGGATCAGGATGAGGATGAAGATGAAGATGAGGATGAAGATGAAGAGGAAGATGAAGAGGAAGATGAAGATGAAGATGAAAGGAACAGGGTTGGGATGAGGACAACTTTGGGACAAAGATGATGACGATGACAAAGACGAGGATGATGAGGAGGATGGGGATGGGATGAGGATCAGGATGAGGATGAAGATGAAGATGAGGATAAAGATGACTTTGGGATGAGGATGAGGATGGGATGGGGATGAAGATGAGGATGAAGATGACTTTGGGATGAGGATGAGGATGAGGATGAGGATGAGGATGAGGATGAAGATGAGGATGAAGATGACTTTGGGATGAGGATGGGGATGAAGATGAGGATGAAGATGACTTTGGGATGAGGATGGGGATGAAGATGAGGATGAAGATGACTTTGGGATGAGGATGAGGATGAGGATGGGGATGGGGATGGGGATGGGGATGGGGATGGGGATGGGGATGAGGATGAAGATGGGGATGAAGATGAGGATGAAGATGACTTTGGGATGAGGATGAGGATGAGGATGAGGATGAGGATGAGGATGAGGATGAAGATGAGGATGAAGATGACTTTGGGATGAGGATGGGGATGAAGATGAGGATGAAGATGACTTTGGGATGAGGATGAGGATGGGGATGAGGATGGGGATGAAGATGAGGATGAAGATGACTTTGAGATGAGGATGAGGATGAGGATGGGGGTGGGGATGAGGATGGGGATGAGGATGAAGGTGAAGATGAGGATGAAGATGACTTTGGGATGAGGATGAGGATGAGGATGGGGATGGGGATGAGGATGAAGATGGGCATGAGGATGGGGATGAAGATGAGGATGAAGATGACTTTGGGATGAGGATGAGGATGAGGATGGGGATGGAGATGAGGATGGGGATGGGGATGAGGATGAAGATGGGGATGAGGATGGGATGGGGATGAAGATGAGGATGAAGATGACTTTGAGATGAGGATGAAGATGGGGATGGGGATGGGGATGAGGATGAAGATGACTTTGGGATGGGGATGAGGATGAAGATGAGGATGAAGATGACTTTGGGATGGGGATGAGGATGAGGACAGGAACGGGGTCAGGATGAGGACAACTTTAGGACAAAGACAATGACGATGACGACGAAGATGACGACGAAGATGACGATGACGATGGAACCTCCGCCCTCAGGGAGGAGCAGGCCGAGGAGGTGAAGAAGAAGAAGAAGGACGACGAGGAGGACACGATCCCACCCGAGATCTGGGAGCTGCTCAAGGGCGTCACCAAGAAGAGCGAGTACGAGCGCATCGCCTTCCAGTACGGCATCACCGACCTGCGCGGCATGCTCAAACGCCTCAAGAAGATCAAGGTGGAGCCCAAGAAGAGCGAAGGTGGGGGTTTGGGGAGAATTCCGGGGATTTTGGGGAAATTTATGGAAATTTATGGAAATTTATGGAAATTTTGGAGAAAATTGGAGAAATTTTGGGGGAATTTTGAGGGATCTAAGGGGGATTTGAGGGAGGCTGAAACGCCTCAAGAAGATCAAGGTGGAGCCCAAGAAGAGCGAAGGTGGGAGTTTGGGGAGGATATGGGGGATTTTGGGGAAATTTATGGAAATTTATGGAAATTTCGGAGAAAATTGGGTGAGTTTCAAGGAATTTTGGAGGAATCTAGGGGGGATTTGGAGGATGGGAGAACCTCAAGAAGATCAAGGTGGAGCCCAAGAAGGTGAAGGTGGGGGTTTGGGGAGGATTCGGGACATTTTGGGAAATTTATGGAAATTTATGGAAATGTATGGAAATTTCGGAGAAAATTGGAGAAATTTTGGGTGATTTTTGAGGGATCTAAGGGGGGTTTGGAGGATGGGAGAACCTCAAGAAGATCAAGGTGGAGCCCAAGAAGAGCGAAGGTGGGAGTTTGGGGAGGATTCCGGGGGTTTTGGGGAAATTTATGGAAATTTATGGAAATTTTATGGAAATTCTGGAGAAAATTGGGCAATTTTTGAAGGAATTTTGGGGGATTTTGGAGGTTTGGAGGACAGGGGAGGCTGAAACGCCTCAAGAAGATCAAGGTGGAGCCCAAGAAGAGCGAAGGTGGGAGTTTGGGGAGAATTTGGGGAAATTTATGGAAATTTATGGAAATTTATGGAATTTTATGGAAATTTCGGAGAAAATTGGGTGAGTTTCAAGGAATTTTGGAGGAATCTAGGGGGGATTTGGAGGATGGGAGAACCTCAAGAAGATCGAGGTGGAGCCCAAGAAGAGCGAAGGTGGGAGTTTGGGGAGAATTCCGGGGATTTTGGGGAAATTATGGAAATTTATGGAAATTTTATGGAAATTCTGGAGAAAATTGGAGAAATTTTGGGGGAATTTTGATGGGATTTAGTGGAGGCTGAAGCGCCTCAAGAAGATCAAGGTGGAGCCCAAGAAGAGCGAAGGTGGGAGTTTGGGGAGGATTCCGAGGATTTTGGGGAAATTTATGGAAATTTATGGAAATTTTATGGAAATTCCGGAGAAAATTGGAGAAATTTTGGGTGATTTTTGAGGGATCTAAGGGGGGTTTGAGGGAGGCTGAAGTGCCTCAAGAAGATCAAGGTGGAGACCAAGAAGAGGGAAGGTGGGAGTTTGGGGAGGATTCCGAGGATTTTGGGGAAATTATGGAAATTTATGGAAATTTATGGAAATTTATGGAAATTTTATGGAAATTCTGGAGAAAATTGGAGAAATTTTGGGGGAATTTTGATGGGATTTGGTGGAGGCTGAAGCGCCTCAAGAAGATCAAGGCGGAGCCCAAGAAGAGCGAAGGTGGGAGTTTGGGGAGGATTCCGAGGATTTTGGGGAAATTTTATGGAAATTTATGGAAATTTTGGAGAAAATTGGAGAAATTTTCAGTGATTTTTAGGGGTTCCTGGGTGGTTCTTTGGGGTTCCCAGGTGGTTCTTTGAGGTTCTCAGGTGGAATTTTGGGGTTCCCAGGTGGAATTTTGGGGTTCCCAGGTGGAATTTTGGGGTTTCCAGGTGGAATTTTGGGGTTCCCGGGTGGTTTTTTGAGGTTCCCGGATGGTTTTTTGGGGTCACCTGGTCTCACCTGTCCCCCCCAGCCTTCATCCGGAAACTGGAACCCTGAGGAACCTTCGGGATTTTGGATTTTTGGAGGTTCTCAGGTGGTTCTTTGAGGTTCTCAGGTGGTTCTTTGGGGTTCCCGGGTGGTTCTTTGAGGTTCTCAGGTGGTTCTTTGGGGTTCCCGGGTGGTTTTTGAGGTTCTCAGGTGGTTCTTTGGGGTTCCCGGGTGGTTTTTGAGCATTCTCAGGCGGAATTTTGGGATTTCTAGTTGGTTTTTTGGGGGTGCCAGGTGGAATTTTGGGGTTCCTGGGTTGTTCTTTGAGGTTCTCAGGTGGAATTTTGGGGTTCCCAGGTGGAATTTTGGGGTTCCCAGGTGGAATTTTGGGGTTCCCGGATGGTTTTTGAGGTTCCCGGATGGTTTTTTGGGGTCACCTGAGCAGTTTTTGGGGTCACCTGGTCTCACCTGTCCCCCCCAGCCTTCATTCGGAAGCTGGACCCCTGAGGAACCTTCGGGATTTTGGATTTTTGGGGGTTCCTGGGTGGTTCTTTGAGGTTCTCAGGTGGTTCTTTGAGGTTCTCAGGTGGAATTTTGGGGTTCCCACGTGGTTTTTGAGTGTTCTCAGGTGGAATTTTGGGATTTCTAGTTGGTTTTTTGGGGATTCCAGGTGGAATTTTGGGGTTCCCAGGTGGTTTTTGGGGTTCCTGGGTGGTTCTTTGGGGTTCCCGGATGGTTTTTTGGGGTTCCCAGGTGATTTTTGGGGTCACCTGAGCTCACTTGTCCACCTCCAACCTTCATCCAGATGAGCTTTGGGATTTCCTTGTGGATTTTGGATTTTTGGAGGTTCTCAGGTGGTTCCTTGGGGTTCTCAGGTGGTTCTTTGCGGTTTCCAGGTGGAATTTTGGGGTTCCTGGGTGGTTCTTTGAGCGTTCCTGGATGGTTTTTTGGGGTCACCTGGTCTCACCTGTCCACCTCCAACCTTCATCCGGAAGCTGGACCCCTGAGGGACCTTTGTGATTTTGGGTGTTTTGAGGTTCCTGGTGGTTCTTTGAGGTTCTCAGGTGGAATTTTGGGGTCCCTCGGTGTTTTTTTGAGGTTCCCAGGTGATTTTTGGGGTCACCTGACCTCACTTGTCCACCTCCAACCTTCATCCAGATGAGCTTTGGGATTTCCTTGTGGATTTTGGATTTTTGGAGGTTCTCAGGTGGTTCCTTGAGGTTCTCAGGTGGTTCTTTGCGATTTCCAGGTGGAATTCTGGGGTTCCCAGGTGGTTTTTGAGTGTTCTCAGGTGGAATTTTGGGGTTCCTGGGTGGTTCTTTGGGGGTTCCAGGTGGAATTTTGGGGTTCCCAGGTGGTTTTTGAGGTTCCCGGATGGTTTTTTGGGGTCACCTGAGCAGTTTTTGGGGTCACCTGGTCTCACCTGTCCACCTCCAACCTTCATCCAGAAGCTGGAACCCTGAGGGACCTTTGTGATTTTGGGTTTTTTGAGGTTCCTGGTGGTTCTTTGGGGTTCCTGGGTAGAATTTTGGGATTCCTGGGTGGTTCTTTGGGGTCACCTGAGCTCACCTGTCCACCTCCAACCTTCATCCAGATGAGCTTTGGGATTTCCTTGTGGATTTTGGATTTTTGGAGGTTCCTGGGTGGTTCTTTGAGGTTCTCAGGTGGTTCTTCGCGGTTTCCAGGTGGAATTTTGGGGTTCCTGGGTGGTTTTTTGGGGTTTCCAGGTGGAATTTTGGGGTTCCCGGGTGGTTTTTGAGCGTTCTCAGGTGGAATTTTGGGATTTCTTGTTGGTTTTTTGGGGGTTCCAGGTGGAATTTTGGGGTTCCCAGGTGGTTTTTTGAGGTTTCCAGGTGGAATTTTGGGGTCACCTGGTCTCACCTGTCCCCCCCAGCCTTCATCCGGAAGCTGGACCCCTGAGGAACCTTCAGGATTTTGGATTTTTGGGGGTTCCTGGGTGGTTCTTTGAGGTTCCTTGGTGGTTCTTTGAGGTTCCCAGGTGGAATTTTGGGGTTCCTGGGTGGTTCTTTGAGGTTCTCAGGTGGTTCTTTGGGGTTCCCAGGTGGAATTTTGGGGTTCCCAGGTGGTTTTTGAGTGTTCTCAGGTGGAATTTTGGGATTTCTAGTTGGTTCTTTGGGGTTCCCAGGTGGAATTTTGAGGTTTCCAGGTGGAATTTTGGGGTTCCCAGGTGGTTTTTGAGGTTTCCAGGTGGAATTTTGGGGTCACCTGGTCTCACCTGTCCCCCCCAGCCTTCATCCGGAAGCTGGACCCCGCCTACCAGGTGGACAAGGGCAACAAGATCCGGCTGATGGTGGAGCTCAGCAACCCCGACCTGCCCCTCAAGTGGTACAAGAACGGGCAGCTCATCAAGCCCAGCAACAAGTGAGTGCCAGCTGGGCACAGGTGGGCACAGGTGGGCACAGGTGTGCCCAGTGAGCCCCCAGGTGTGTCCAGGTGGGCACAGGTATGCCCAGGTATTGCACAGGTGTCCCCAGGAACCTCCAGGTGGGCACAGGTGTGCCCCAGGTGTGTCCAGGTGTGCTCAGGGTGTGCCCAGTGAGCCCCCAGGTGTGTCCAGGTGTGCCCCAGGTGTGTCCCAGGTGTGCCCAGGTACCCCCAGGTAGGCACAGGTGTGCCCAGGTATTGCACAGGTGTCCCCAGGAACCTCCAGGTGGGCACAGGTGTGCCCCAGGTGTGCCCAGGTACCCCCAGGTGTGTCCAGGTATGGCACAGGTGTGCCCAGGTATTGCACAGGTGTCCCCAGGAACCTCCAGGTGGGCACAGGTAGCCCCAGGTGTCCCCAGGTACCCCCAGGTGTGTCCAGGTGTGTCCAGGTGTGCTCCAGGTGGGCACAGGTGGGCACAGGTACCCCCAGGTGTGCTCAGATGTGGCTCAGATGGGTACAGGTGTCCCCAGGTATGTCCAGGTGGGCACAGGTAGACACAGGTGTTCTCAGGTGTCCCTCAGGTGTCCCCAGGTGTGCCCCAGGTGTGCCCAGGTACCCCCAGGTAGGCATAGGTGTGTCCAGGTGGTCACAGGTGTCCCCAGGAACCTCCAGGTGGGCACAGGTGTGCCCCAGGTGTGCCCAGTGAGGCCCCAGGTGTGTCCAGGTGTGCTCCAGGTGGGCACAGGTGTGTCCAGGTGTGCCCCAGGTGTCCCTCAGGTGTCCCCAGGTGTGTCCAGGTGTGGCACAGGTATGCCCAGGTATTGCACAGGTGTCCCCAGGAACCTCCAGGTGGGCACAGGTGTGCCCCAGGTGTCCCCAGGTACCCCCAGGTGTGTCCAGGTGTGCCCCAAGTGTGCTCCAGGTGGGCACAGGTGGGCACAGGTACCCCCAGGTGTGCTCAGATGTGGCTCAGGTGGGTACAGGTGTCCCCAGGTATGTCCAGGTGGGCACAGGTAGACACAGGTGTTCTCAGGTGTCCCTCAGGTGTCCCCAGGTGTGCCCCAGGTGGGCACAGGTGTCTCCCCAGGTACCCCCAGGTAGGCACAGGTGTGCCCAGGTGTGCCCCAGGTGTGCCCCAGGTGTGCCCAGGTACCCCCAGGTATGTCCAGGTGGGCACAGGTAGACACAGGTGGTCCCTCAGGTGTCCCTCAGGTGTCCCCAGGTACCCCCAGGTGTGCCCCAGGTGGGCACAGGTGTGCCCAGGTGTCCCCAGACACTCCCAGGATTGTGTCCAGGTGTGCTCCAGGTGTGCCCAGATGTGTCCAGGTGTGCCCAGGTGTCCCCAGGAACCCCCAGGTGGGAAGAGGTGCCCCCAGGTGTGCCCTCAGGTGTGGCAGAGGTGTTTCCAGGTGGACACAGGTGGGCACAGGAGTGCCCTCAGGTGAGCACAGGTATGCCCAGGTATTGCACAGGTGTCCCCAGAAACTCCCCAGGTGGGCACAGGGGTGCCCCAGGTATGGCACAGGTGTGTCCAGGTGCCCCTAGCTGTGCCCAGGTGTGCCCCTAGAGACCCCCAGGTGCCCCCAGGTGTGCCCAGGTCCCTCCCAGCTGCTCCTAGCTGTACCCAGGTGTGCCCAGGTGTGTCCAGGTGTGCCCAGGTGTGCCCAGGTGTGTGGCCAGGTGTGTGCCCAGGTCCCTCCCAGCTGCTCCTAGCTATCCCTAGCTGTGCCCAGGTGTGCCCAGGTGTACCAGGGAGGGTCTCAGGTGTGCCCAAGTGTGCCCAGGTGTGCCCAAGTGTGCCCAGGTGACCCCAGGTGTGTCCAAGGTGTGCCCAGGTGTGTGCCCAGGTGTGCCCAGGTGCCCCCAGGTGTACCAGGGAGGTCCCTAGGTGCCCCCAGGTGTCCCTAGCCATGTCCAGGTGTGTCCCTAGGTGCTCCCAGGTGTGCCCAGGTGCACCAGGGAGGGTCTCAGGTGCCCCCAGGTGCCCCCAGGTGTGCCCAGGTGTGCCCAGGTGTGCCCGTTGCCAGGTACGTGTTTGAGAACGTGGGCCTCAAGCGCATCCTCACCATCAACAAGTGCCCCCAGGTGTGCCCAGGTGTGCCCAGGTGTGCCTAGGTGTGTCCCTAGGTGCCCCCAGGTGTGCCCAGGTCCCTCCTAGATGCCCCCAGGTGTCCCTAGCTGTGCCCAGGTGCCCCCAGGTGTACCAGGGAGGGTCTCAGGTGCCCCCAGGTGTACCAGGGAGGTCCCTAGGTGCCCCCAGGTGCCCCCAGGTGCCCCCAGGTGTGCCCAGGTGTGCCAGGTGTGCCCGTTGCCAGGTACGTGTTTGAGAACGTGGGCCTCAAGCGCATCCTCACCATCAACAAGTGCTCGCTGGCCGACGACGCCGCCTACGAGTGCCGGGTCAACGACGAGAAGAGCTTCACCGAGGTCTTCGTCAAAGGTGGGCACGGGGGCACCTGGGGGCACCTGGGGGGCACCTGGGGGGACTTGGGCACCTGGAGGGACCTGGGGGGCACACCTGGGTACCTGGATGGGGTTTTGGAGGTCTTGGAGGTGCCCATGGAGGTACCTGGGAAGGGTTTGAGGTGCCTGAGGGGCACCTGGGGGGCACACCTGGGGTACCTGGGGGGGGCACCTGGGGGACACCTGGGTACCTGAGGGGGCATCTGGGGGCACACCTGGGTACCTGGAGGGCACCTGGGGTACCTGGGTGGGGGTTTGGGGGCTGTTTGGGGGCACCTGAGGCACCTGGGGGGTACTTGGGGTACCTGGGGGGCACCTGGGGGGTACTTGGGGTACCTGGGGGGCACCTGGGTACCTGGGGAGCACCTGGGGGGCACCTGGGGGTACCTGGGGGCACACCTGGGTACCTGGGTGGGGTTTTGGGGGTCTTGGAGGTGCCCATGGGGGCACCTGGAGGGGATTTGAGGCACCTGTGGGCACCTGAGGGCATCTGGGAGGGGTTTTGGGGGCCTTGGAGGTGCCCACGGAGGCACCTGGGGGCACCTGGGGGCACCTGGGGGCACCGGTGACCATTGGGGAGGGCCCTGAGGACCAGCAGGTGGTGTCCCCTCGTCTGTCCCTCACCTGTCCGTGTGTCCGTCCCAGAGCCACCAGTGACCATCGTGAAGGGCCTCAAGAACCACAGGGTGGTGTCCCCTCACCTGTCCGCTGTTGTGTCCTCTCACCTGTGACCCTCACCTGTCCGTGTGTCCGTCCCTCACCCGTCCGTGTGTCCATCCCTCACCTGTCCGTGTGTCTGTCCCTCACCTGTCCGTGTGTCTGTCCCTCACCTGTCCGTCTGTCCCGCAGAGCCGCCGGTGACCATCATGAAGGGCCCTGAGGGTGTCCCCTCACCTGTATCCCCTCACCTGTCCGTGTGTCCGTCCCTCACCTGTCCGTGTGTCCGTCCCTCACCTGTCCGTGTGTCTGTCCCTCACCTGTCCGTGTGTCCGTCTGTCCCGCAGAGCCGCCGGTGACCATCATGAAGGGCCCTGAGGGTGTCCCCTCACCTGTATCCCCTCACCTGTCCGTGTGTCCGTCCCTCACCTGTCCGTGTGTCCGTCCCTCACCTGTCCGTGTGTCTGTCCCTCACCTGTCCGTGTGTCCGTCCCTCACCTGTCCGTGTGTCTGTCCCTCACCTGTCCGTCTGTCCCGCAGAGCCGCCGGTGACCATCATGAAGGGCCCTGAGGACCAGCAGGTGGTGGTGGGCGAGCGCGTGGTGCTGGAGGCCGAGGTGTCCGAGGAGGGCGCGCAGGTCATGTGGTACGGGCCGGCCGTCTGTCCGTCCGCACTGTCCGTGTGTCCATCAGTGTGTCCATGTGTCCATCCTGCGTCCATCCTGTGGCCGTCTGTCCACCCTGTGTCCATCCTGTGTCCATCCGCACTGTCCGTGTGTCCATCAGTGTGTCCATCCACACTGTCCTGTGTCCCTGTGGCCATCCAAGTGTTCATTCAAGTGGTCGTGTGTCCATCCTGTGTCCATCTGTCCATCCTGTGTCCATCCACACTGTCCTGTGGCCATCCTGTGTCCGTCTGTCCATCCTGTGTCCATCCACACTGTCCTTTGTCCATCCTGTGGCCATCCTGTGTCCGTCTGTCCATCCTGTGTCCATCCACACTGTCCTTTGTCCATCCTGTGGCCATCCTGTGTCCATCCACACTGTCCGTGTGTCCAACCTGTGTCTGTGCATCCATCCATGTCCATCTCCACACCCACCTGGTGCCCACCCCACGTCCATCTCCATGTCCATCTCCATCTTCAGTGCATCTCCACTCCATGTCCACCCCATGTTCACCTGGTGTCCACCCTGTGTCCATCTCAATGTCCACCCCAAATCCATCTCACGCCCACCTGGTGTCCACTCCATGTCCATCTCCATGTCCACTCTGTATCCACCTCCATCTCCACTCCAAATCCACCCCATGTCCATCCCTTGTCCACTCCACATCCACCCGTGTCCACCCCACGTCCTTCTCCATGTCCACCTCATGTCCACCCATGTCCACCTTGTATCCACCTGGTGTCCACCCCAAATCCACCCCATCTCCATCTCCATCTCCATCTCCATCATCTCCATCATCTCCATCTCCGCTCCATGTCCACCTTGTGTCCACCCCATGTCCATATCCTCCTGACCCCATGTCCACTCCACGTCCATCTCCACATTCCCCCCATGTCCACTCCATGTCCACCCCAAATCCACCTGGTGTCCACCCCATGTCCATCTCCACACCCACCTGGTGTCCATCTCCATGTCCATCCCATGTTCATGTCCATCTCCACTCCATGTCCACCCCATGTCCATGTCCACCCCATGTCCATGTCCATGTCCATGTCCATGTCCATCTCCATCTCCATCTCCATCTCCATCTCCATCTCCATCTCCATCTCCATCTCCATCTCCATCTCCATCTCCATCTCCAACATCTCCATCTCCATCTCCATCTCCATCATCTCCATCTCCACCCCATGTCCACCCCACGTCCATCTCCACGTTCATCTCCACATTCCCCCCATGTCCACTCCATGTCCACCCCAAACCCACCTGGTGTCCACCCCGTGTCCATCTCCACACCCACCTGGTGTCCATCTCCATGTTCATGTCCACCCCATGTCCACTCCATCTCCATCTCCATCATCTCCATCTCCGCTCCATGTCCATCTTGTGTCCACCCCATGTCCATGTCCTCCTGACCCCATGTCCACTCCACGTCCATCTCCACGTCCATCTCCTCATTCCCCCCATGTCCAGTCCATGTCCACCCCAAATCCACCTGGTGTCCACCCCATGTCCATCTCCACACCCACCTGGTGTCCATCTCCATGTCCATCCCATGTTCATGTCCATCTCCACTCCATGTCCACCCCATGTCCATGTCCATGTCCATGTCCATGTCCATCTCCATCTCCATCTCCATCTCCATCTCCATCATCTCCATCATCTCCATCATCTCCATCTCCATCATCTCCATCTCCACTCCTTGTCCACCTTGTGTCCACCCCATGTCCATCTCCACGTCCATCTCCACATTCCCCCCATGTCCACTCCATGTCCACCCCAAACCCACCTGGTGTCCACCCCGTGTCCATCTCCACATCCACTCCATGTCCACCTGGTGTCCATCTCCACACCCACCCCGTGTCCATCTCCACGCCCACTCCATGTCCACCTTGTGTCCACCCCATGTCCATCTCCACCTCCATCTCCACATCCACCCCGTGCCCACCTGGTGTCCACTCCATGACCACTCCATGTCCATCCCCACACCCACCCCATGTCCAACCCAAATCCACCCCACGTCCATCTCCACACCCACCTGGTGTCCATCTCCATGTCCATCCCCTGTTCATGTCCACCTCCACTCCATGTCCACCCCATGTCCACTCCATCTCCATCTTCTTCTCCATCATCTCCATCATCTCCATCATCTCCGTCTCCACTCCATGTCCACCTTGTGTCCACCCCACGTCCATCTCCACATTCCCCCCATGTCCACTCCATGTCCACCCCAAATCCTCTCCATGTCCATCTCCACACCCACCTGGTGTCCACCCCGTGTCCATCTCCATGTCCATCTCCATCTCCACTGCATCTCCATTCCATGTCCACCCCATGTCCACCACACACCCACTGCATGCCCACCCAACGTCCACCTGGTGTCCACCCCATGTCCATCTCTCACACCCACCTGGTGTCCATCTCCATGTCCATCCCATGTTCATGTCCATCTCCACTCCATGTCCACCCCATGTCCATGTCCATGTCCATGTCCATCTCCATCTCCATCTCCATCTCCATCTCCATCTCCATCTCCAACATCTCCATCTCCATCTCCATCTCCATCTCCACTCCTTGTCCACCTTGTGTCCACCCCACGTCCATCTCCACGTCCATCTCCACATTCCCCCCATGTCCACTCCATGTCCACCCCAAACCCACCTGGTGTCCACCCCGTGTCCATCTCCACACCCACCCACGGGTTGTCCACCCGTTGTCCACGCGGTGTCCAGGACGAAGGACGGCGTGGAGCTGACCCGCGAGGAGACCTTCAAGTACCGCTTCAAGAAGGACGGCAAGAAGCACTTCCTGATCCTCAACGAGGCCACCATGGAGGACACCGGGCGCTACCGCATCCTGACCAACGGCGGCGAGGCCGAGGCCGAGGTCATCGTGGAAGGTCAGAGCTGGTCCTGGGACCTCCTGGGGATGTTTGAGGGTCACCTCGGAGAAGGTTCTGGAGACCCCAGAAGGTCCCAGGAAATCTGGAAAGTTCTGGGAGCTCCTGGAGATGTTTGAGGGTCACCTCGGAGAAGGTTCTGGAAGGTTCTAGGAGCTCCTGGAAGGTCCAGGAGATGTTTGAGGGTCACCCCGGAGAAGGTTCTGGAAGGTTCAGGGAGGTCCTGGGACCTCCTGGAGATGTTTGAGGGTCACCTCGGAGAAGGTTCTGGAAGGTTCTAGGAGCTCCTGGAAGGTCCAGGAGATGTTTGAGGGAAGCTCCTGGAGATCCCAGAAGGTCCCAGGGAATCTGAAGGGTTCTGGAAGGTTCAGGGAGCTTCTGGGAGCTCCTGGAGATGGTTAAGGGTCACCTCGGAGAAGGTTCTGGAAGGTTCTAGGAGCTCCTGAAGGTCCAGGAGATGTTTGAGGGTCAACTCGGAAAAGGTTCTGGAGACCCCAGAAGGTCCCAGGAAATCTGGAAGGTTCTGGGAGCTCCTTCAGATGCTTGAGGGTCACCTTGGAGAAGGTTCTGGAAGGTTCAGGGAGCTCCTGAAGGTCCAGGAGATGTTTGAGGGTCACCTTGGAGAAGGTTCTGGAGATCCCGGAAAATTCCCGGGAATTTGAGGGTTCCTGGAAGGTTCTGGGAGCTCCTGGAGATGTTTGAGGGTCACCCCGGAGAAGGTTCTGGAAGGTTCTAGGAGCTCCTGGAAGGTCCAGGAGATGTTTGAGGGTCACCTCGGAGAAGGTTCTGGAGATCCCAGAAAGTTCCCAGGAATTTGAGGGTTCCTGGATGGTCCTGGAAGGTTCTGGGAGCTCCTGAAGATGTTTGAGGGTCACCTCGGAGAAGGTTCTGGAGACCCCAGAAGGTCCCAGGAAATCTGGAAAGTTCTGGGAGCTCCTGGAGATGCTTGAGGGTCACCTTGGAGAAGGTTCTGGAAGGTTCTAGGAGCTCCTGAAGGTCCAGGAGATGTTTGAGGGTCACCTTGGAGAAGGTTCTGGAGATCCCAGAAAGTTCCTGGGAATTTGAGGGTTCCTGGAAGGTTCAGGGAGCTCCTGGAAGGTCCAGGAGATGTTTGAGGGTCACCTTGGAGAAGGTTCTGGAGATCCCAGAAGGTCCCAGGGATGTCCATGAGAAACTGGAGGGTTCTGGAGGGTCCAGGAGATGTTTGAGGGTCACCTCGGAGAAGGTCCTGGAGATCTCAGAAGGTCCCGGGGATTTCTGGGGGGTCGAGATGGATTTTTGGGGTTCCAGAGAAGCAGCTGGAGATGCTGAAGGCATCTCAAGAGGTTCTCCAGATGTTCCCCATGTGTTCTCCATGGGTTCCTTATGGATTTTTTGAGGTCTCCATGGATTTTTGGGGTCTCCATGGATGGTTTTGACCTGCAGAGAAGCAGCTGGAGGTGCTGCAGGAGGTTCTCCAGATGTTCTCCATGGGTTCCTCACGGGTTTTTTGGGGTCCCCATGGATTTTTTGGTGTCTCCATGGATTTTTTGGGTTCCCCATGGATTTTTGGGGTCCACGTGGGTGTTTTGGTCCTGCAGAGAAGCAGCTGGAGGTGCTGCAGGAGGTTCTCCAGATGTTCTCCATGGGTTCCTCATGGTTTCTTTGGGGTTCCCCATGGATTTTTGGGTTCCCCATGAACTTTTTGGAGTCCCCATGGATTTTTTTGGTGTCTCCATGGATTTTTGGGTTCCCCATGGATTTTTGGGGTCTCCATGGATGGTTTTGACCTGCAGAGAAGCAGCTGGAGGTGCTGCAGGGCATCGCGGACCTGACGGTGCAGGCCACCGAGCAGGCCGTGTTCAAGTGCGAGGTGTCGGACGAGAAGGTCACCGGGCGCTGGTTCAAGAACGGCGTCGAGGTCCGGCCCAGCAAGCGCATCCACATCTCCCACACCGGCAGGTGAGACCCGAAAAATCCCAAAATATCCCCCCAAAAAATCCCAAAATATCCCAAAAAAACCCCCCAAAATCCCAAAAAATATCCCTTAAAAATTCCAAAAAATATTCCAAAAGTAACAAAAAAATTCCCACCCAAAAATTGCCAAAAACATCCCCAAAAATATCCCCAAAAATTCCCCAAAAATCCCAAAAATATCCCAAAAAAATACCCCCAAAATCCCAAAAAATATCCCTTAAAAATTCCCAAAAATATTCCAAAAGTAACCAAAAAATTCCCACCCAAAAATTGCCAAAAATATCCCCAAAAATATCCCAAAAAATTTCCTAAAATATCCCAAAAATAACCCCCAAAAATCCCCAAAAAATAACCCTTAAAAATTCCCAAAAATATCCCAAAAAAACCCCAAAATCCCAAAAAATATCCCTTAAAAATTCCCAAAATATTCCAAAAGTAACCCAAAAAATTCCCACCCAAAAATATCCCCAAAAATATCCCCAAAAATCCCAAAAAAATTCCTAAAATATCCCAAAAATATCCCAAAAAAATACCCCCAAAATCCCAAAAAATATCCCTTAAAAATTCCCAAAATATCCCAAAAATAACCCCCAAAAATCCCCAAAAAATATCCCTTAAAAATTCCCAAAAATATTCCAAAAGTAACCCAAAAAATTCCCACCCAAAAATATCCCCAAAAATATCCCAAAAATATCCCAAAAATATCCAAAAAATATCCCAAAATACCCCAAAAATATCCCAAAAATATCCAAAAAATATCCCAAAAATATCCCAAAAATACCCCAAAAATATCCCAAAAATATCCCAAAAATAACCCAAAAATATCCCAAAAATATCCCAAAAATACCCCAAAAATGTCCAAAAAAATACCCCAAAAATACCCCAAAAATATCCCAAAAATTCCCAAAAATATCCCCAAAAATTCCCAAAAATATCCCAAAAATACCCCAAAAATACCCCAAAAATATCCCAAAAATATCCAAAAAATACCCTAAAAATATCCAAAAAATGCCCTAAAAATATCCCAAAAATATCCCAAAAATACCCCAAAAATATCCCCAAAAATACCCCAAAAATACCCCAAAAATATCCCAAAAATTCCCAAAAATATCCCAAAAATACCCCAAAAATATCCCAAAAATATCCCAAAAATACCCCCAAAATACCCCCAAAATATCCCAAAAATATCCCAAAAATATCCCAAAAATATCCCAAAAATACCCCAAAAATACCCCAAAAATATCCCAAAAATATCCCAAAAATAACCCAAAAATACCCCAAAAATACCCCAAAAATACCCCAAAAATAACCCAAAAATATCCCAAAAATATCCCAAAAATACCCCAAAAATATCCCAAAAATACCCCAAAAATATCCCAAAAATACCCCAAAAATACCCCAAAAATACCCCAAAAATATCCCAAAAATATCCCAAAAATATCCCAAAAATATCCCAAAATATCCCAAAAATACCCCAAAAATAACTTTAAAAAATTCCCCCAAAATCCCAAAAATATCCCAAAAAAATTCCCCAAAAAAAACCCAAAAAATCCAAATTTGGGATTTTGGGGTTGAGTTTTTTGGGGCATTTTTGGGATTTTTGGGATCAGATTTTTGAAAGATTTTGGGATTTTTCATTGGGATTTTGGGGTTTTTGGGATTTTGTGGGTTTTGGGATTTTTTTGGATTTTTGGGGGGTTTTTTGGGTTTTTTGGGATTTTAGGGATTTTTGGGGGGGAGTTTTTTATTTTTCAGTGCATTTTTTAAATTTTGGGATTTTTTGGATTTGGGATTTTTACGCGGATTTTTTGGGGGGAATTTTTGGATTTTTTTCGTGGTTTTACTTTTGAATTTTGTGATTTTTGGCTGGGATTTTATGGAATTTTGGGATTTTTCATTGGAATTTTGGGATTTTTGGGATTTTTTGGGGATTTTTGGGGGATTTTTGGGGGGTTTTTGAGTGGGGTTTTTTGGGGATTTTGGGATTTTTTGGGGGGGAGTTTTTTTATTTTTCAGTGCATTTTTTTATTTTGGGGATTTTGGATTTTTTGGGTTTGGGATTTTTGGGTTTGGGATTTTTGGTTTTGGGATTTTTTGGATTTGGGGATTTTTACGCGGATTTTTTGGGGGAATTTTGGGATTTTTTTCGTGGTTTTTCTTTTGAATTTTGCGATTTTTGCATGGGGATATTTTTGAATTTTGAGATTTCTGAGTGGGGTTTTTTGGTTTTTTTTTTAAATTTTGTGATTTTTGGGTGGGATATTTTTGAATTTTGAGATATCTGAGTGGGGTTTTTTGGGATTTTTTTTGAATTTTGGGATTTTTGAGGTGGATTTCTTTGGGATTTTTGGAGGTTTTGGGGTGGGGATTTCGCAATTTTGGGGTGGGATATTTTTGAATTTTGTGATTTTGGGGTGGGGATATTTTTGAATTTCGTAATTTTTGGGTGGGGTTTTTTTGGATTTCTTAATTTTGGGGTGGGATTTTTTTTGAATTTTGAGATTTTTGGGTGGGATTTTGTTGAATTTCGCAATTTTGGGGTGGGGTTTTTTTGAATTTTGAGATATCTGAGTCGGGTTTTTTGGGTGGGGTTTTCTTGAATTTTGTGATTTTTGGGTGGGATTTTTTTAAATTTTGTGGGTTTGGGGTGGGATATTTTTGAATTTTGTGGTTTTTGGGTGGGATTTTTTTGAATTTTGCGATTTTTGGGTGGGGTTTTTTGGGTTTTTGCGATTTTTGAGTGGGGTTTTTTTGAATTTTGCGATTTTTGGGTGGGGTTTTTTGGGTTTTTGAGATTTTTGGGTGGGGTTTTTTTTGGATTTTGGGATTTTTGGGTGAATTTAGTGGGATTTTGGCGCTTTGCAGGATCCACAAGCTGGTGATCGACGACGTGCGCCCCGAGGACGAGGGCGATTACACCTTCGTGCCCGACGGCTACGCCCTCACGCTGTCGGCCAAGCTCAACTTCCTCGGTGGGCGCCCGAAATTGGGGAAATTCGGGGAAATTGGGGGAATTTGGGGAAGTTTGGGGGGATTTGGGGAATTTTGGTGCAATTTGGGGATGTTTGGGGGAAATTCTGATGAATTTGGGGAAATTTGGGGGGATTTAGGGACATTTGGGGAAAATTTGGGAAAATTTGGGTAAATTTGAGGAAAATTTGGGGGAAATTCAGATAAATTCGGGGGGATTTGGGGAACATTTGGGGGAATTTTGGGGAAATTTGGGGACGTTTGGGGAAAATTTGGGAAAATTCAGGGAAATTTGGGCGAATTTGGGGGAATTTGGGGGAAAATGCAGAAAAATTTGGGGAAATTTGGGCAAATTTGGGGAAAATTTGGTGGAAATTTGGGGAAATTTGAGGAAAATTTGAGGAAAATTTGGGGGGATTTGGGGAAAATTCAGGGAAATTCGGGGAAATTTGGGGAAAATTGGGGAAATTTGGGGGGATTTGGGGGAAATTTGGGGAAATTTGTGCAATTTGGGGGTATTTGGGGAAATTTGGGGAAATTTGAGGAAAATTTGGTGCAATTTGGGGGTGTTTGGGGAAAATTTGGGGGAATTTGGGGACATTTGGGGAAAATTTGGGGGAAATTTGGGGAAATTTGGGGACAATTTGGGGGGATTTGGGGGAAATTTGGGGAAATTTGGTGGAATTCGGGGGAATTTGGGGAAATTTGGGGGAAATTCAGATAAATTTGGGGAAAATTTGGGCAAATTTGGTGGAAATTTGGGGAGAATTTGGGGGAATTTGGGTAAATTTGGGGGAATTTGAGGAAAATTTGGGGGGATTTGGGAAAATTTGGGAAAATTTGGGGAAATTTGAGGAAAATTTGGGGGGATTTGGGGGAAATTTGGGGAAATTTGGTGGAATTCGGGGGAATTTGGGGAAATTTGGGGGAAATTCAGATAAATTTGGGGAAAATTTGGGGGGATTTGGGGAAATTCGGGGAAATTTGGGGACATTTGGGGAAAATTTGGGGGAAATTCAGATAAATTTGGGGAAAATTTGGGGGGATTTGGGGAAAATTCAGGGAAATTCGGGGAAATTTGGGGAAGTTTGGGGAAAATTCGGGGGGATTTGGGGAAAATTTGGGGGGATTTGGGGGAAATGTGGGGAAATTTGGTGCAATTTGGGGACATTTGGGGAAAGTTGGGGGAATTTGGGGAAATTCGGGGAAATTTGGGGAAATTTGAGGAAAATTTGGGGGGATTTGGGGGAAATTTGGGGGGATTCGGGGAAATTTGGGGAAATTTGAGGAAAATTTGGGGAAATTTGGGCGAATTTGGGGGGATTTGGGGGAAATGTGGGGAAATTTGGTGCAATTTGGGGGTGTTTGGGGAAATTTGGGGAAATTTGGGGAAATTTGGGAAAATTCGGGGAAATTCGGGAAAATTTGGGGAAAATTTGGGGAAAATTTGGGGAAAATTCAGGGAAATTTGGGGGAAATTCAGATAAATTTGGGGAAAATTTGGGCAAATTTGGTGGAAATTTGGGGAGAATTTGGGGGAATTTGGGTAAATTTGGGGGAATTTTGGGTAATTTGGGGAAGTTTGGGGAAAATTCGGGGGGATTTGGAGGAAATTTGGGGAAATTTGGTGGAATTTGGGGATGTTTGGGGGAAATTCGGGAAAATTTGGGGAAATTTGGGGGAAATTTGGGGGGATTTGTGGAAAATTTGGGCAAATTTGGGGGGAATTTGGGGAAAATTTGGGGGAAATTTGGGGAAAATTCAGGGAAATTTGGGCAAATTTGGGGGAATTTGGTGGAAATTTGGGGGGATTTGGGGAAAATTCAGGTAAATTTGGGGAAATTTGGGCAAATTTGGTGGAAATTTGGGGGAACTTGGGGGAGTTTGGGGAAAATTTAGGGGAATTTCAGGAAATTTGGGGAATTTAGGGGGAAATTGGGGTCACTGGGAGGGACATTTGGGGAAATTTGGGAGAAATTCGGGGAAATTTTGGGGTGTTTGGGGAAATTTGGGAAAATTTGGGGGGATTTGGGGAAAGTTGGGGAAAATTCGGGGGGATTTGGGGAAAATTTGGGGGAATTTGGGTAAATTTGGGGAAATTTAGGGGGAATTTGGGGGCACTAGGAGGGACATTTGGGGAAATTTGGGAGAAATTCGGGAAAATCTGGGGGGATTTCAGGAAATTTGGGGAAAATTGCAGGAAAATTGGGGGGATTTGGGGGAAATTTGGGGGCACTTGGGGGGCTCTGGGAGGAACTGGGGGGAACTGGGAGCGACTGGGGAAATTTGGGGGGAATTCAGGGAAATTTGGGGGGATTTGGGGGAATTTGGGGGGATTTGGGGAAAATTTGGGGAAAACTGGGGGAAATTTGGGGGAATTTGGGGGGAATTTTGGGGGTGTTTGGAGAAGTTTGGGGAAATTTGGGAGGGGATTTGGGGCACTGGGAGGGAGCATTTGGAGAAATTTGGGAGGGGAAATTTGGGGGCGTTTGGGGGCGTTTTGGGGGCGTTTTGGGGGCGTTTTGGGGGGATTTAGGAAAATTCAGAAGTGTTTGGGGAAATTTTGGGGGGAAAATGGGGGCATTTGGGGGGTACTTGGGGACAATGACGTCACTGGTGACAATTCTGTGATGACGTCACTGGGTGTGGTTTTGGGGGTTGATGACGTCACTGACCCCACCTCTCTCTCCCCCCCCCCTCACAGAGATCAAGGTGGAGTACGTGCCCAAACAAGGTGAGGATGGGGGGGACACCTGGGGACACCTGAGGGGACAGGGGACACCTGGAAGGACACCTGGGGACACCTGGGGTGGGAGGGGACATCTGGAGGGACAGGGGACACCTGAGGGGACACCTGGGAAGGACAGGGGACAACTGAAGGGACACCTGTGGGGACAAGGGACAACTGGGGTGACACCTGGGAAGGACAGGAGACACCTGAGGGGACACTTGCAGGGACAGGACACACCTGAGGGGAGACCTGTGGGGACAGGGGACACCTGTGGGGACAGGGGACACCTGAGGGGACACCTGGGAAGGACAGGAGACACCTGAGGGGACACTTGCAGGGACAGGACACACCTGAGGGGAGACAGGACACACCTGAGAGGACACCTGAGGGGACAGGGGACACCTGAGGGGACAGGACACACCTGTAGGGGACACCTGGTGGGGACAGAGGACACCTGGGGGGACAGGGGACAACTGAGGGGACACCTGGAGGACACCTGGGCACACCTGTGGAGACACCTGGGGGGACAGGGGACACCTTGGGATACCTGGTGGGGACAGAGGACACCCGAGGGGACACCTGTGGGGACAGAGGACACCTGTGGGGACACCTGGGGACATTGGGGACACCTGGGAAGGACAGAGAACACCTGTGGGGACAGGGGACACCTGTGGGGACACCTGTGAAATACAGAGGACACCTGGGGGAACACCTGTGGGGACACCTGGGGAGGACAGAGGACACCTGGAAGGACACCTGGGGACACCTGGGAAGGACAGAGAACACCTGGCGGGACAGGGGACACCTGGGGACACCTGAGGGATACAGAGGACACACCTGTGGGGACACCTGGGGACACCTGAGGACATTGGGGACACCTGGGAAGGACAGGGGACACCTGAAGGGACACCTCTGGGGATAGGACACACCTGTAGGGGATACCTGGGAAGGACAGAGGACACCTGTGGGGACACCTGTGGGGACATGTGGGGAGGACAGAGAACACCTGGAGGGACAGGGGACACCTGAGGGGACACCTGGGAAGGACAGGGGACACCTGGGGGAACACCTGTGGGGACACCTGGGGAGGACAGAGGACACCTGGAAGGACACCTGGGGACACCTGGGAAGGACAGAGAACACCTGGCGGGACAGGGGACACCTGTGGGGACACGTGGGGAATACAGAGGACACCTGGGGGAACACCTGTGGGGGCACCTGTGGGGACACATGGGGACGACAGAGGACACCTGGAGGGACAGAGGACACCTGGGGACACCTGGGGTGGGACAGGGGACACCTGGGGTGACAGGACACACCTGTAGGGGACACCTGTGGGGACAGAGGACAATGGGGGGGATGCCTGGACACGCCTGGGGACACCTGGTGGGGACACCTGGGAAGGACAGGGGACACCTGGGGTGGGAGGGGACACCTGAAGGGACACCTCTGGGGACAGGACACACCTGTAGGGGACACCTGGGAAGGACAGAGGACACCTGTGGGGACATGTGGGGAGGACAGAGAACACCTGGAGGGACAGGGGACACCTGTGGGGACATGTAGTGAGGACAGAGGACACCTGGGGGGACACCTGGGAAGGACAGAGGACACCTGGGGTGGGAGGGGACACCTGTGGGGACATGACACACCTGTGGGGACACCTGGGGTGGGGACACTTGGGGGGACAGGGGACACCTGTGGGGACATGTGGGGAGGAGAGAGGACACCTGGGGGGACACCTGGGAAGGACAGGGGACACCTGGAGTGGGAGGGGACACCTGGGGGGACAGGACACACCTGTGGGGACAGGGGACACCTGTGGGGACACCTGTGGGGACAGAGGACAAAGGGGAAGACACCTGGGCACCCCTATGGGGACACCTGAAGGATACAGAGGACACCTGAGGTGACACCTGTGGGGACACCTGGCAGGGTCAGGTGACACCTGTGGGGACAGAAGACACCTGAGGAGACACTTGAGAGGACACGGGGGGCACCTGGGGGGACAGAGGACACACCTGGGGACACCTGTGGGGACAGGGCGCACCTGAGGGGACACCTGGGCACAGCTGGGGATACCTGGAAAGGACAGAGGACACCTGGGGTGGGAGGGGACACTTGGAGTGACAGGACACACCTGTGGGGACACGTGGGGAGGACAGAGGACACCTGGGGGAGCACCTGTGGGGACAGGGGACACCTGGGGTGGGAGAGGACACCTGGGGTGACAGGACACACCTGTAGGGGACACCTGTGGGGACAGAGGACAAAGGGGAAGACACCTGGGCACCCCTGTGGGGACACCTGAAGGATACAGAGGACACCTGAGGTGACACCTGTGGGGACAGGGGACACCTGTAGGGACACCTGGCAGGGTCAGGTGACACCTGTGGGGACAGGGGACACCTGTGGGGACAGGGGACACCTGAGAAAACACCTGACAGGGACAGGGGACACCTTCAGGGGCACCTGGGGGATACAGAGGACACCTGAGGGGACACCTGGTCACACCTGGTCACACCTGAGGGGACAGAGGACACCTGAGGGGACACCTTGGCACACCTGGTCACACCTGTGGGGACACCTTGGCACACCTGGTCACACCTGGTCACACCTGAGGTGTCATTGCCACCCTGTCCCCCCAGAGCCCCCCAAGATCCACCTGGACTGCTCGGGCAAGGACACGGAGAACACCTTGGTGGTGGTGGCGGGAAACAAACTGCGCCTGGACGTGCCCATCTCGGGGGAGCCCCTGCCCACGGTCACCTGGACCAAGGACGGGCAGGTGAGAACACCTGTGACACCTGAGTGTCACCTGTGTCACCTATAACAGCTCTGTGTCATTGGAGTTACCTGTGTGTGTCAATGTGTCACCTGTGAACCCCTGCCCACGGTCACCTGGACCAAGGACGGGCAGGTGAGGGCACCTGAGTGTCACCTGTGTCACCTGAGTGTCACCTGTGTCACCTGAGTGTCATTGGAGTCACCTGTGTGTCATTGTGTGTGTCACTGTGCCCATCTCGGGGGAACCCCTGCCCACGGTCACCTGGACCAAGGACGGGCAGGTGAGAACACCTGGGTGTCACCTGTGTGTCACCTATAACAGCTCTGTGTCACTGGGGTCACCTGTGTGTCACCTGTGTGTCATTGGAGTCACCTGTGTGTCACCTGTGTGTCACTGTCACACCTGTGTCACTGTGCCCATCTCGGGGGGACCCCCTGCCCACGGTCACCTGGACCAAGGACGGGCAGGTGAGGGCACCTGTGACACCTGTGTCACCTGAGTGTCACCTGTGTGTGTCATTGGAGTTACCTGTGTGTCACCTGTGTGCCACTGTCACACCTGAGTGTGTCACTGTCACACCTGTGTGCGTCACTGTGCCCATCTCGGGGGAGCCCCTGCCCACGGTCACCTGGACCAAGGACGGGCAGGTGAGGGCACCTGTGACACCTGTGTCACCTGAGTGTCACCTGAGTGTCACCTGAGTGTCACCTGTGCAGGAGTTCTCAGCCAAGGAGGGCGTGTCCGGCTCGAGGACAAGCACGAGCTGAGCAGTTCCTGTCCCACACCTGTCCCACACCTGTCCCATACATTTCCATCTCACTTGTCTGTGTCCCACCTGTCTCACCTGCAGGAGTTCTCGGCCAAGGAGGGCGTGTCTGTCTCAAGGACAAGCACGAGCTGAGCAGTTCCTGTCTCACACCTGTCTCACACCTGTCCCTCACCTGTCCCATACATTTCATTTCCATCTCACCTGTCCCACACCTGTCCCACACATTTCCATCTCACCTGTGTCTCACCTGTCCCACCTGCAGGAGTTCTCGGCCAAGGAGGGCCGTGTCTGTCTCAAGGACAAGCACGAGCTGAGCAGTTCCTGTCTCACACCTGTCCCTCACCTGTCCCATACATTTCATTTCCATCTCACCTGTCCCACACCTGTCCCACACATTTCCATCTCACCTGTGTCTCACCTGTCCCACCTGCAGGAGTTCTCGGCCAAGGAGGGGCGTGTCCGGCTCAAGGACAAGCCCGAGCTGAGCAGCTCCTCCTGTCCCACACCTGTCCCTGTGTCCCCACCTGTCCCACACCTGTCCCACACCTGTCCCATACATTACATTTCCATCTCACCTGTCTGTGTCTCACCTGTCCCACCTGTGCAGGAGTTCTTGGCCAAGGAGGGCCGTGTCTGGCTCGAGGACAAGCACGAGCTGAGCAGTTCCTGTCTCACCTGTCCCACACCTGTCCCACACCTGTCTCTCACCTGTCTCACCTGTCTATCTCACCTGTCCCATGTATTTCCATCTCACCTGTCTGTGTCTCACCTGTCCCACCTGTGCAGGAGTTCTTGGCCAAGGAGGGCCGTGTCTGTCTCAAGGACAAGCACGAGCTGAGCAGTTCCTGTCTCACCTGTCCCACACCTGTCCCACACCTGTCCCTCACGTGTCTCACCTGTCCCACACCTGTCCCATACATTTCCATCTCACGTGTCTGTGTCTCACCTGTCCATCTCACCTGTGTCTCACCTGTCCCACCTGTGCAGGAGTTCTTGGCCAAGGAGGGCGTGTCCGGCTCGAGGACAAGCACGAGCTGAGCAGTTCCTGTCCCACACCTGTCCCTGTGTCCCCACCTGTCCCACACCTGTCCCATACATTTCCATCTCACCTGTCTCACACCTGTCTCACCTGTCTGTGTCTCACCTGTCTCACGTGCAGGAGTTCTCAGCCAAGGAGGGGCGTGTCTGGCTCGAGGACAAGCACGAGCTGAGCAGCTCCTGTCTCACCTGTCCCACACCTGTCCCACACCTGTCCCTCACCTGTCTCACCTGTCTATCTCACCTGTCCCATACATTTCCATCTCACCTGTCTGTGTCTCACCTGTCTGTGTCTCACCTGTCCATCTCACCTGTCTCACCTATCTCCCCTGTCCATCTCACCTGTCTGTGTCATTCACCTGTCCCACCTGTGCAGGAGTTCTCAGCCAAGGAGGGGCGTGTCCGGCTCGAGGACAAGCACGAGCTGAGCAGTTCCTGTCTCACCTGTCCCACACCTGTCCCACACCTGTCTCTCACCTGTCTCACCTGTCCATCTCACCTGTCTATCTCACCTGTCCCACCTGTGCAGGAGTTCTCGGCCAAGGAGGGCCGTGTCCGGCTCGAGGACAAGCACGAGCTGAGCAGTTTCGTCATCGAGAGCGCCGAGCGCGCCGACGAGGGGCGCTACGAGATCCGGGTGACCAACCCGGCCGGCGAGGACACGGCCGCCATCAACATCCGCGTCGTGGGTGAGGAACACACCTGGGGACACCTGAGATACACCTGGGGACACCTGGGACACACCTGGGGGCACCTGGGGACACCTGGGATACACCTGAGATACACCTGAGATACACCTGGGGGCACCTGAGATACACCTAGGGGCACCTGGGGACACCTGGGCACACCTGGGGGCACCTGGGAACACCTGGGGGCACCTGGGGACACCTGGGCACACCTGGGATACACCTGAGATACACCTGGGGACACCTGGGATACACCTGGGGGCACCTGGGATACACCTGGGGACACCTGGGGGCACCTGGGATACACCTGGGGACACCTGGGATACACCTGGGCACACCTGGGGACACCTGGGGACACCTGAGATACACCTGGGGGCACCTGGGGGCACCTGGGGGCACCTGGGGGCACCTGGGATACACCTGGGGACACCTGAGATACACCTGGGGGCACCTGGGGGCACCTGGGGACACCTGGGGGCACCTGGGCACACCTGAGATACACCTGGGGGCACCTGGGGGCACCTGGGGACACCTGAGATACACCTGGGGGCACCTGGGGGCACCTGGGGGCACCTGGGGGCACCTGGGGACACCTGAGACACACCTGGGGGCACCTGGGGGCACCTGGGGGCACCTGGGGACACCTGAGATACACCTGGGGGCACCTGAGATACACCTGGGGACACCTGGGAACAATGGGAATACACCTGAGATACACCTGGGGACACCTGGGGGCACCTGAGATACACCTGGGCACACCTGAGATACACCTGGGGACAGCTGGGGGCACCTGAGGGCACTGGGGACACCTGAGATACACCTGGGGACACCTGGGATACACCTGGGGGCACCTGGGGACACCTGAGATACACCTGGGGACACCTGGGGGCACCTGGGGACACCTGGGGACACCTGGGATACACCTGGGGACACCTGGGAACAATGGGAATACACCTGAGATACACCTGGGGGCACCTGAGATACACCTGGGGACACCTGGGGGCACCTGGGGACACCTGAGATACACCTGGGAACAATGGGGACACACCTGGGGACACACCTGGGGGCACCTGGGCACACCTGGGGGCACCTGGGGACACCTGAGATACACCTGAGATACACCTGGGGGCACCTGGAGGCACCTGGGGACAATGGGGATGCACCTGGGGACACCTGGGCACACCTGGAAACAATGAGGATACACCTGGGCACACTTGGGCACACCTGGGGATGCACCTGGGCACACCTGGGTACACCTGGACACACCTGGCACACCTGGGGACGCACCTGGGCACACACCTGGGCACACCTGGGCACACAGGTAACCTCACCTGGGCACACCTGGGCACACCTGGACACACCTGGGCACACAGGTAACCTCACCTGTCCCCGCAGATGTCCCTGACCCGCCCGAGGCCGTTCGCGTCACCCAGGTGGGCGAGGACTGGGCCGTGCTGGTCTGGGAGCCGCCCAAGTTCGACGGCGGGCAGCCGGTCACAGGTGAGAGACACACCTGAACACACCTGGGTGGGCACCTGGGGGGGCACACCTGAGAGACACACCTGAGAGACACACCTGGGGGGCACCTGGGGGGGCACACCTGGGGGCACCTGGGGGGCACCTGGGGGCACACCTGGGGGCGCACCTGGCATCTGGATGGGCACCTGGTGTCCCCTACCCTTCCCCACACCTGTGTGGGCTCTGTGTGTCCTTCACACCTGTCCTCACCTGTCCTCACCTGTCCCTTACCTGTCCTTTACCTGTCCCTTACCTGTCACACCTGTCCCCATACACACCTGTCCCTCATCTGTTGTCATCTGTCCTCACCTGTGTCTCACCTGTCCTCACCTGTCCCACACCTGGCACCTGGATGGGCACCTGGGTGTCCCCTACCCTTCCCCACACCTGTGTGGGCTCTGTGTGTCCTTCACACCTGTCCTACCTGTCCCTCACCTGACACACCTGTCCCCGCACACACCTGTCCCTCATCTGTTGTCATCTGTCCTCACCTGTGTCTCACCTGTCCTTCACCTGTCCCACACCTGGCACCTGGATGGGCACCTGGGTGTCCCCTCCTCATCCCCACACCTGTGTGCATCTGTCCGTGTGTCCTCACCTGTCCCTCACCTGTCCCTCACCTGTCCCTTACCTGTCCCAGGTTACCTGGTGGAGAGGAAGAACAAGGGTTCCCATCGGTGGATGAAGGGAATTTAGGGCTCCCATTGATGGATATCTCACCTGTCTCACCTGTCTCACCTGTCCCTCACCTGTCCCTCACCTGTCTCACCTGTGTCTCACCTGTCCCAGGTTACCTGGTGGAGAGGAAGAACAAGGGTTCCCATCGGTGGATGAAGGGGATTTAGGGCTCCCATTGATGGATATCTCACCTGTGTCTCACCTGTGTCTCACCTGTGTCTCACCTGTGTCTCACCTGTGCAGGTTACCTGGTGGAGAGGAAGAAGAAGGGCTCCCACCGGTGGATGAAGGGGATTTAGGGCTCCCATTGATGGATATCTCACCTGTGTCTCACCTGTGTCTCACCTGTGTCTCACCTGGGTCTCACCTGTCCCTCACCTGTCTCACCTGTCCCAGGTTACCTGGTGGAGAGGAAGAAGAAGGGCTCCCATCAATGGATGAAGGGGATTTAGGGCTCCTGTGTCTCACCTGTCTCACCTGTCCCTCACCTGTCTCACCTGTTTAGGTTACCTGGTGGAGAGGAAGAAGAAAAAGGATCCCATCGATGGATGAAGCTCAATTTCTGTCCTTTACCTGTCTCACCTTTGTCTCACCTGTCCCTCACCTGTGTCTCACCTGTGTCTCACCTGTGTCTCACCTGTCCCTCACCGGTGTCTCACCTGTCCCTCACCTCTGTCCCTCACACACCTGTCCCTCACCTGTCCCAGGTTACCTGGTGGAGAGGAAGAAGAAGGGCTCCCATCAATGGATGAAGGGGATTTAGGGCTCCCATTGATGGATATCTCACCTGTGTCTCACCTGTGTCTCACCTGTTTAGGTTACCTGGTGGAGAGGAAGAAGAAGGGCTCACACTGGTGGATGAAGGGGATTTAGGGCTCCTGTGTCTCACCTGTCTCACCTTTGTCACCTGTCCCTCACCTGTGTCTCACCTGTCCCTCACCTGTTTAGGTTACCTGGTGGAGAGGAAGAAGAAGGGCTCCCATCGCTGGATGAAGGGGATTTAGGGCTCCCATTGATGGATATCTCACCTGTCCCTCACCTGTCTCACCTGTCCCAGGTTACCTGGTGGAGAGGAAGAAGAAGGGCTCCCACCGCTGGATGAAGGGGATTTAGGGCTCCCATTGATGGATATCTCACCTGTCCCTCACCTGTCTCACCTGTCCCAGGTTACCTGGTGGAGAGGAAGAAGAAGGGCTCCCACCGCTGGATGAAGCTCAATTTCTGTCCCTCACCTGTCCCTTACCTGTCCCAGGTTACCTGGTGGAGAGGAAGAAGAAGGGCTCCCACCGCTGGATGAAGCTCAATTTCGAGGTGCTGCCCGCGCTCACCTTCGAGTCCACGCGCATGATCGAGGGCGTGCTCTACGAGATGAGGGTCTTCGCCGTCAACGCCATCGGGGTCTCGGCCCCCAGCCTCAACACCCCCCCCTTCATGCCCATCGGTGGGTGGGGGTCTCGGGGGGGTTGGGGCAAAATTTGGGGGGGTTTGGGCAAAATTTGGGGCGTTTTAGGGGGTCCTGGAGGGGATTTGAGGGGAGATTTCAGCAGGATTTGGGTGAGTTTGGAGGGGATTTGGGGGGTCCTAGAGGGGATCTGAGGAGAATTTCAGGGTCCTGGATTGGGTCTGGGGGCTCCCAGGTAGATTTGGGGGTTCCTGGAGGGGATTTGAGGGGGATTTGGGGGTCCTGGATTGGGTCTGGGGGCTCCCAGAGGGGTTTTGGGGGTCCTGGATGAGATTGAGGGAGATTTGGGTGAGATTTGAGGCATTTTAGGGGGTCTTGGAGGGGATTTGGGGGAGAACTTGGAGGGTCCCAGATGGGATTTGAGGGGTCCTGGATTGGGTCTGGGGGTGTTTCAGGGGGATTTGGGGGTCCTGGATTGGGTCTGGGGGCTCCCAGGAGGATTTGGGGGTTCCTGGAGGGGATTTGGGGAGGATTTGGGGGGTCCCAGAGGGGTCTGGGGGCGCTCTACGAGATGAGGGTCTTCGCCGTCAACGCCATCGGGGTCTCGGCCCCCAGCCTCAACACCCCCCCCTTCATGCCCATCGGTGGGTGGGGGTCCTGGGGGGGTTTGGGCAAAATTTGGGGGGATTTGGGCAAAATTTGGGGCGTTTTAGGGGGTCCTGGAGGGGATTTGAGGGGAGATTTCAGCAGGATTTGGGTGAGTTTGGAGGGGATTTGGGGGGTCCTAGAGGGGATCTGAGGAGGATTTGGGGGTCCTGAATTGGGTCTGGGGGCTGCCAGGGGGATTTGGGGGGTCCTGGAGGGGATCTGAGGGGGATTTGGGGGTCCTGAATTGGGTCTGGGGGCTCCCAGAGGGGTTTTGGGGGTCCTGGATGAGATTTGGGGGGATTTGAGGGAGATTTGGGAGAGATTTGAGGCATTTTAGGGGGTCTTGGAGGGGATTTGAGGGGGATTTGGGGGTCCTGGATTGGGTCTGGGGGTGTTTCAGGGGGATTTGGGGGTCCTGGATTGGGTCTGGGGGCTCCCAGAGGGGTTTTGGGGGTCCTGGATGAGATTTGAGGGAGATTTGGGTGAGATTTGAGGCATTTTAGGGGGTCCTTGAGGGGATTTTGGGGAGAACTTGGAGGGTCCTAGATGGGATTTGAGGGGTCCTGGATTGGGTCTGGGGGTGTTTCAGGGGCATTTGGTGGTCCTGGATTGGGTCTGGGGGCTCCCAGGAGGATTTGGGGAGGATTTGGGGGTCCTGGATTGGGTCTGGGGGCTCCCAGGAGGATTTGGGGAGGATTTGGGGCTCCTGGATTGGGTCTGGGGGCTCCCAGGAGGATTTGGGGGTTCCTAGAGAGGATTTGGGGAGGATTTGGGGGGTCCCAGAGGGGTCTGGGGGCGCTCTACGAGATGAGGGTCTTCGCCGTCAACACCATCGGGGTCTCGGCCCCCAGCCTCAACACCCCCCCCTTCATGCCCATCGGTGGGTGGGGGTCTCAGGGGGATTTGGGCAAAATTTGGGGGGATTTGGGCAAAATTTGGGGCGTTTTAGGGGGTCCTGGAGGGGATTTGAGGGGAGATTTCAGCAGGATTTGGGTGAGTTTGGAGGGGATTTGGGGGGTCCTAGAGGGGATCTGAGGGGGATTTGGGGGTCCTGGATTGGGTCTGGGGGCTCCCACGGGGATTTGGGGGGACCTGGAGGGGATTTGAGGGGGATTTGGGGGTCCTGGATTGGGTCTGGGGGTGTCCCAGGTAGATTTGGGGGGGTCCTGGATGAGATTTGGGGGGGATTTGAGGGAGATTTGGGAGAGATTTGAGGCATTTTAGGGGGTCCTTGAGGGGATTTGAGGAAGATTTGGGGGTCTGGGATTGGGTCTGGGGGTGTTTCAAGGGGATTTGGGGGTCCTGGATTGGGTCTGGGGGCTCCCAGAGGGGTTTTGGGGGTCCTGGATGAGATCTGGGGGGATTTGAGGGGGATTTGGGTGAGATTTGAGGCATTTTAGGGGGTCTTGGAGGGGATTTGAGGAAGATTTGGGGGTCCTGGATTGGGTCTGGGGGCTCCCAGGAGGATTTGGGGGGTTCTGGAGGGGATTTGGGGGTCCTGGATTGGGTCTGGGGGTGTCCCAGGTAGATTTGGGGGGGTCCTGGATGAACTTTTGGGGGGATTTGAGGGGGATTTGGGTGAGATTTGAGGCATTTTAGGGGGTCCTGGAGGGGATTTGAGGAAGATTTGGGGGTCTGGGATTGGGTCTGGGGGTGTTTCAGGGGGATTTGGGGGTCCTGGATTGGGTCTGGGGGCTCCCAGAGGGGTTTTGGGGGGCCTGGATGAGATTGAGGGGGATTTGGGTGAGATTTGAGGCATTTTAGGGGGTCCTTGAGGGGATTTGGGGGAGAATTTGGAGGGTCCCAGATGGGATTTGAGGGGTCCTGGATTGCGTCTGGGGGCTCCCAGAGGGGTTTTGGGGGTCCTGGAGGGGATTTGGGGGTCCTGGATTGGGTCTGGGGGTGTCTCAGGTAGATTTGGGGGGGTCCTGGATGAGCTTTTGGGGGGATTTGAGGGGGATTTGGGTGAGATTTGAGGCATTTTAGGGGGTCCTGGAGGGGATTTGGGGGAGAATTTGGAGGGTCCCAGATGGGATTTGAGGGGTCCTGGATTGGGTCTGGGGGTGTTTCAGGGGGATTTGGGGGTCCTGGATTGGGTCTGGGGGCTCCCAGGAGGATTTGGGGAGGATTTGGGGGTCCTGGATTGGGTCTGGGGGCGCTCTACGAGATGAGGGTCTTCGCCATCAACACCATCGGGGTCTCGGCCCCCAGCCTCAACACCCCCCCCTTCATGCCCATCGGTGGGTGGGGGTCCCGGGGGGGTTTGGGCAAAATTTGGGGGGGTTTGGGCAAAATTTGGGGCGTTTTAGGGGGTCCTGGAGGGGATTTGAGGGGAGATTTCAGCAGGATTTGGGTGAGTTTGGAGGGGATTTGGGGGGTCCTAGAGGGGATCTGAGGGGGATTTGGGGGTCCTGGATTGGGTCTGGGGGCTCCCACGGGGATTTGGGGGGTTCTGGAGGGGATTTGAGGGGGATTTGGGGGTCCTGGATTGGGTCTGGGGGTGTCTCAGGTAGATTTGGGGGGGTCCTGGATGAACTTTTGGGGGGATTTGAGGGGGATTTGGGTGAGATTTGAGGCATTTTAGGGGGTCCTTGAGGGGATTTGAGGGAGAATTTGGAGGGTCCCAGATGGGATTTGAGGGGTCCTGAATTGGGTCTGGGGGTGTTTCAGGGGCATTTGGGGGTCCTGGATTGGGTCTGGGGGCTCCCAGGAGGATTTGGGGAGGATTTGGGGGGTCCCAGAGGGGTCTGGGGGCGCTCTACGAGATGAGGGTCTTCGCCGTCAACGCCATCGGGGTCTCGGCCCCCAGCCTCAACACCCCCCCCTTCATGCCCATCGGTGGGTGGGGGTCTCAGCGGGGTTTGGGCAAAATTTGGGGGGATTTGGGCAAAATTTGGGGCGTTTTAGGGGGTCCTGGAGGGGATTTGAGGGGAGATTTCAGCAGGATTTGGGTGAGTTTGGAGGGGATTTGGGGGGTCCTGGAGGGGATCTGAGGGGGATTTGGGGGTCCTGGATTGGGTCTGGGGGCTCCCAGAGGGGTTTTGGGGGTCCTGGATGAGATTTGGGGGGGATTTGAGGGGGATTTGGGTGAGATTTGAGGCATTTTAGGGGGTCTTGGAGGGGATTTGGGGGAGAATTTGGAGGGTCCTAGATGGGATTTGAGGGGTCCTGAATTGGGTCTGGGGGCTCCCGGAGGGGTTTTGGGGGTCCTGGAGGGGATTTGGGGGGAGATTTCAGCAGGATTTGGCTGAGTTTGGAGGGGATTTGGGGGTTCCTAGAGGGGATTTGAGGGGGATTTGGGGGTCCTGGATTGGGTCTGGGGGCTCCCAGGAGGATTTGGGGGGTCCTGGAGGGGATCTGAGGAGGATTTGGGGGTCCTGGATTGGGTCTGGGGGCTACCAGGGGGATTTGGGGGGTCCTGGAGGGGATTTGAGGAAGATTTGGGGGTCCTGGATTGGGTCTGGGGGCTCCCACAGGGATTTGGGGGGTCCTGGAGGGGATTTGAGGGGGATTTGAGGGGGATTTGGGGGTCCTGGATTGGGTCTGGGGGCTCCCAGAGGGGTTTTGGGGGTCCTGGATGAGATTGAGGGAGATTTGGGTGAGATTTGAGGCATTTTAGGGGGTCTTGGAGGGGATTTGGGGGAGAACTTGGAGGGTCCCAGATGGGATTTGAGGGGTCCTGGATTGGGTCTGGGGGCTCCCAGGAGGATTTGGGGGTTCCTGGAGGGGATTTGAGGGGGATTTGGGGGTCCTGGATTGGGTCTGGGGGTGTCTCAGGTAGATTTGGGGGGGTCCTGGATGAGCTTTTGGGGGGATTTGAGGGAGATTTGGGTGAGATTTGAGGCATTTTAGGGGGTCTTGGAGGGGATTTGAGGAAGATTTGGGGGTCTGGGATTGGGTCTGGGGGTGTTTCAGGGGCATTTGGGGGTCCTGGATTGGGTCTGGGGGCTCCCAGAGGGGTTTTGGGGGTCCTGGATGAGATTGAGGGAGATTTGGGTGAGATTTGAGGCATTTTAGGGGGTCCTTGAGGGGATTTGTGGGAGAATTTGGAGGGTCCCAGATGGGATTTGAGGGGTCCTGGATTGGGTCTGGGGGTGTTTCAGGGGCATTTGGGGGTCCTGGATTGGGTCTGGGGGCTCCCAGGAGGATTTGGGGGTTCCTGGAGGGGATTTGAGGGGGATTTGGGGGTCCTGGATTGGGTCTGGGGGTGTCTCAGGGGGATTTGGGGGGTCCTGGAGGGGATTTGGGGGGGATTTGGGGGTCCTGGATTGGGTCTGGGGGTGTCTCAGGGGGATTTGGGGGTCCTGGATTGGGTCTGGGGGCTCCCAGGAGGATTTGGGGTTGTCCTGGAGGGGATTTGAGGGGGATTTGGGGGTCCTGGATTGGGTCTGGGGGTGTCTCAGGTAGATTTGGGGGGGTCCTGGATGAGATTTGGGGGGATTTGAGGGGGATTTGGGTGAGATTTGAGGCATTTTAGGGGGTCTTGGAGGGGATTTGAGGAAGATTTGGGGGTCTGGGATTGGGTCTGGGGGTGTTTCAGGGGGATTTGGGGGTCCTGGATTGGGTCTGGGGGTGTCCCAGGGGGATTTGGGGGGGTCCTGGATGAGCTTTTGGGGGGATTTGGGTGAGATTTGAGGCATTTTAGGGGGTCCTTGAGGGGATTTTGGGGAGAATTTGGAGGGTCCCAGATGGGATTTGAGGGGTCCTGGATTGGGTCTGGGGGTGTTTCAGGGGCATTTGGGGGTCCTGGATTGGGTCTGGGGGCTCCCAGGAGGATTTGGGGGTTCCTAGAGAGGATTTGGGGAGGATTTGGGGGGTCCCAGAGGGGTCTGGGGGCGCTCTACGAGATGAGGGTCTTCGCCGTCAACGCCATCGGGGTCTCGGCCCCCAGCCTCAACACCCCCCCCTTCATGCCCATCGGTGGGTGGGGGTCTCAGCGGGGTTTGGGCAAAATTTGGGGGGGTTTGGGCAAAATTTGGGGCGTTTTAGGGGGTCCTGGAGGGGATTTGAGGGGAGATTTCAACCGGATTTGGGTGAGTTTGGAGGGGATTTGGGGGTCCTGGATTGGGTCTGGGGGTGTCCCAGGGGGATTTGGGGGGTTCTGGAGGGGATTTGAGGGGGATTTGGGGGTCCTGGATTGGGTCTGGGGGCTGCCAGGGGGATTTGGGGGGTCCTGGAGGGGATTTGAGGGGGATTTGAGGGGTCCTGGATTGGGTCTGGGGGCTCCCAGAGGGGTTTTGGGGGTCCTGGATGAGATTTGGGGGGATTTGAGGGGGATTTGGGTGAGATTTGAGGCATTTTAGGGGGTCTTGGAGGGGATTTGAGGAGGATTTGGGGCTCTGGGATTGGGTCTGGGGGTGTTTCAGGGGGATTTGAGGGGTCCTGGATTGGGTCTGGGGGCTCCCAGAGGGGTTTTGGGGGTCCTGGATGAGATTTGAGGGAGATTTGGGTGAGATTTGAGGCATTTTAGGGGGTCCTTGAGGGGATTTTGGGGAGAATTTGGAGGGTCCTAGATGGGATTTGAGGGGTCCTGGATTGGGTCTGGGGGCTCCCAGGAGGATTTGGGGGTTCCTAGAGAGGATTTGGGGAGGATTTGGGGGGTCCCAGAGGGGTCTGGGGGCGCTCTATGAGGGTCTTCGCCGTCAACGCCATCGGGGTCTCGGCCCCCAGCCTCAACACCCCCCCCTTCATGCCCATCGGTGGGTGGGGGTCTCGGGGGGGTTTGGGCAAAATTTGGGGGGATTTGGGCAAAATTTGGGGCGTTTAAGGGGGTCCTGGAGGGGATTTGAGGGGAGATTTCAGCAGGATTTGGGTGAGTTTGGAGGGGATTTGGGGGGTTCTGGAGGGGATCTGAGGGGGATTTGGGGGTCCTGGATTGGGTCTGGGGGCTCCCAGGGGGATTTGGGGGGTCCTGGAGGGGATTTGGGGGAGATTTGGGGGGTCCTAGAGGGGATTTGAGGGGGATTTGGGGGTCCTGGATTGGGTCTGGGGGTGTCCCAGGTAGATTTGGGGGGGTCCTGGATGAGATTTGGGGGGATTTGAGGGGGATTTGGGAGAGATTTGAGGCATTTTAGGGGGTCCTTGAGGGGATTTGAGGAAGATTTGGGGGTCCTGGATTGGGTCTGGGGGCTCCCAGGAGGATTTGGGGGGTTCTGGAGGGGATTTGGGGGTCCTGGATTGGGTCTGGGGGCTCCCAGAGGGGTTTTGGGGGTCCTGGATGAGATTTGGGGGGATTTGAGGCATTTTAGGGGGTCCTGGAGAGGATTTGAGGGGGATTTGGGGGTCCTGGATTGGGTCTGGGGGCTCCCAGGAGGATTTGGGGGTTCCTGGAGGGGATTTGGGGGAGATTTTTGGGGTATTTTGGGCTGATTTTGGGCTGATTTTGCGCTGATTTTTGGGGTATTTTGGGCTGATTTTGAGCTGATTTTGTGGTGATTTTGTGCTGATTTGTGATAATTTTTGGGCTCATTTTGGGCTGATTTTGGGGGTATTTAGGGCTGATTTTTGGGTGATTTTGGACTTATTTTTGGGCTGATTTTGGGACTGATTTTGAGCTGTTTTTTGGTGGTTTCAGCGCTGATTTTGTGCTGATTTTGTGATGATTTTTGGGGTGATTTTAGGCTGATTTTGGGGTGGTTTTCATGTGATTTTGAGGCGATTTTTGGGCAGCTTTTTGTCTGATTTTGAGCTGATTTTGTGCTATTTTTTGGCTGATTCTGGGCTGATTTTTGTGCTGATTTTTGTGCTGATTCTGTGCTAATTTTTGGGGTGATTTGGGGTGATTTTGGGGGTATTTTTGGGGTGATTTGGGTGTGATTTTAGGCTGATTTTGGGGTGGTTTTAATGTGATTTTGAGGCGATTCTGGGGTGATTTTGGGGCTGCTTTTTGTCTGATTTGGGGCTGATTTTGTGCTGATTTTTTGGCTGATTCTGGGCTGGTTTTTGTGCTGATTTTGTGCTGATTTTGTGCTAATTTTTGGGCTGATTTTGGGGGTATTTTTGGGGTGATTTTGGTGTGATTTTAGGCTGATTTTGGGGTGGTTTTCATGTGATTTTGAGGCGATTCTGGGGTGATTTTTGGGCTGCTTTTTGTCTGATTTGGGGCTGATTTTGTGCTGATTTTTTTTGGCTGATTCTGGGCTGATTTTTGTGCTGATTTTGTGCTAATTTTTGGGGTGATTTGGGGTGATTTTGGTGTGATTTTAGGCTGATTTTGGGGTGGTTTTCATGTGATTTTGAGGCGATTTTTGGGCTGCTTTTTGTCTGATTTGGGGCTGATTTTGTGCTGATTTTTTGGCTGATTCTGGGCTGGTTTTTGTGCTGATTTTGTGCTGATTTTGTGCTAATTTTTGGGGTGATTTTGGGGGTATTTTTGGGATGATTTTTGTGATGATTTTAGTGTGATTTTTGGGTGGTTTTCATGTGATTTTGAGGCCATTCTGGGGTGACTTTTGGGCTGCTTTTTATCTGATTTGGGGCTGATTTTGTGCTGATTTTTTTGGCTGATTCTGGGCTGATTTTGTGCTAATTTTTGGGGTGATTTGTGGTGATTTTTGGGGTATTTTTGGGGTGATTTTAGGCTGATTTTGGGGTGGTTTTCATATGATTTTGAGGCGATTCTGGGGTGATTTTTGGGCTGCTTTTTGTCTGATTTGGGGCTGATTTTGTGCTGATTTTTTTGGCTGACTCTGGGCTGATTTTTGTGCTGATTCTGTGCTAATTTTTGGGGTGATTTGGGGTGATTTTGGTGTGATTTTAGGCTGATTTTAGGGTGGTTTTCATGTGATTTTGAGGCGATTCTGGGGTGATTTTTGGGCTGAGTTTTGGGCTGATTCTGGGCTACTTTTTGTCTGATTTTTGGCTGATTTTGGGGGTATTTTTGGGGTGATCTTGGTGTGATTTTAGGCTGATTTTGGGGTGGTTTTCATATGATTTTGAGGCGATTCTGGGGTGATTTTTGGGCTGAGTTTTGGGCTGATTCTAGGCTACTTTTTGTCTGATTTTGAGCTGATTCTGTGTTAATTTTTGGACTGATTTTGTGCTAATTTTTGGCGTGATTTTGGGGGTATTTTTGGTGTGTTTTTGGTGTGATTTTAGGCTGACTTTAGGGTGGTTTTCATGTGATTTTGAGGTGATTTTTGGGCTGCTTTTTGTCTGATTTGGGGCTGATTTTGTGCTGATTTTTTTGGCTGATTCTGGGCTGATTTTTGTGCTGATTTTTGTGCTGATTCTGTGCTAATTTTTGGGGTGATTTGGGGTGATTTTGGGGGTATTTTTGGGGTGATTTTGGTGTGATTTTAGGCTGATTTTGGGGTGGTTTTCATATGATTTTGAGGCGATTCTGGGGTGATTTTTGGGCTGATTCTGGGCTACTTTTTGTCTGATTTTGAGCTGATTCTGTGCTAATTTTTGGACTGATTTTGTGCTAATTTTTGGGGTGATTTGGGGTGATTTTGGGGGTATTTTTGGGGTGATTTTGGTGTGATTTTAGGCTGATTTTGGGGTGGTTTTCATGTGATTTTGAGGCGATTTTTGGGCTGCTTTTTGTCTGATTTGGGGCTGATTTTGTGCTGATTTTTTTGGCTGATTCTGTGCTGATTTTTGTGCTGATTTTGTGCTAATTTTTGGACTGATCTTGTGCTAATTTTTGGGGTGATTTTTGGGGTATTTTTGGGCTGATTTTGGGGGTATTTTTGGGGTGATCTTGGTGTGATTTTAGGCTGATTTTGGGGTGGTTTTCACGTGATTTTGAGGCGATTCTGGGGTGATTTTTGGGCTGCTTTTTGTCTGATTTGGGGCTGATTTTGTGCTGATTTTTGCCCTGATTTTGGGCTGATTTTTGTGCTGACTTTTGGGGTGATTTGTGCTGGTTTCGGGGTTCCCCACAGCCCCCACCAGCGAGCCCACTCACCTGACGCTGGAGGACGTCACCGACACCACGGCCACGCTCAAGTGGCGCCCGCCCGAGCGCCTGGGGGCCGGCGGCATCGACGGCTACCTGGTGGAGTGGTGCCGAGAGGGGGGTGAGTGCGCGCCCCGAAACTCGGGGGCACCCCAAAACCTCGGGGGGCACCCCAAAACCTCCGGGGGCACCCCCAAAACCTCGGGGGGCACCCCAAAACCTCGGGGGAGATCCCAAAACCTCGGGGGAGATCCCAAAAGTTTGGGGCGAAATCACGAAACTTGGGGGGAGATCCCTGAAATTGGGGGAGATCCCAAAACTTGGTGGGAATCAATGAAATTTGGGAGGGAATTGAGGGTGGAGTGGTGGATTGGTGAGGGGAGGGGATGAGTGGGACACCCCGAAACTCGGGGGCACCCCAAAACTTCGGGGGAGATCCCAAAAGTTTGGGGCGAGATCACGGAAGTTCGGGGGAGATCCCAAAATTCTGTGGGAATCGATGAAATTTGGGGGGCATCGAGTGGTACCTGGTGGAATGATGAGGGGAGGGGATGAGTGGGGCACCCCAAAATTCGGGGGGACCCCCAAAACCTCGGGGGGCACCCCAAAACCTCGGGGGAGATCCCAAAATTTGGGGCGAGATCACGAAACTTCGGGGGAGATCCCTGAAATTGGGGGAGATCCCAAAACTTTGTGGGAATCGATGAAATTTGGGAGGGAATTGAGGGTGGAGTGGTGGATTGGTGAGAGGAGGGGATGAGTGCGCACCCCGAAACTCGGGGAGACCCCCAAAACCTCCGGGGGCACCCCAAAACCTCGGGGGGACCCCCAAAACTTCGGGGGAGATCCCAAAAGTTTGGGGCGAGATCACGAAACTTCGGGGGAGATCCCAAAAGTTTGTGGGAATCGATGAAATTTGGGGAGCATCGAGTGGTACCTGGTGGAATGATGAGGGGAGGGGATGAGTGGGGCACCCCGAAACTCGGGGGACCCCCAAAAATTTGGGGTGGAATCCCAGAACTTCGGGAGGACCCCAAAAATTTGGGGTGGAATCCCAGAACTTCGGGGGAGATCCCTGAAATTGGGGGAGATCCCAAAACTTGGTGGGAATGGATGAAATTTGGGAGGGAATTGAGGGTGGAGTGGTGGATTGGTGAGGGGAGGGGGGCACCCCAAAATTTGGGGGACCCCAAAACTTCGGGGGCACCCCAAAACTTCGGGGGAGATCCCAAAAGTTTGGGGCGAGATCACAAAACTTCGGGGGAGATCCCAGAAGTTTGTGGGAATCGATGAAATTTGGGGGGCATCGAGTGGTACCTGGTGGAATGATGAGGGGAGGGGATGAGTGGGGCACCCCGAAATTCGGGGATACCCCCAAAAATTTGGGGGGACCCCAAAACTTCGGGAGGACCCCAAAATTTTGGGGTGGAATCCCAGAACTTCGGGGCAGATCCCTGAAATTGGGGGAGATCCCAAAACTTGGTGGGAATCAATGAAATTTGGGAGGGAACTGAGGGTGGAGTGGTGGATTGGTGAGGGGAGGGGGGCACCCCAAAATTTGGGGGACCCCAAAACCTCCGGGGGCACCCCAAAACTTCGGGGGAGATCCCAAAAGTTTGTGGGAATCGATGAAATTTGGGGGGCATCGAGTGGTACCTGGTGGAATGATGAGGGGAGGGGATGAGTGGGGCACCCCGAAACTCGGGGGGACCCCCAAAACCTCGGGGGGCACCCCAAAACCTCGGGGGAGATCCCAAAAATTTGGAGCGAAATCACGAAACTTGGGGGGAGATCCCTGAAATTGGGGGAGATCCCAAAACTTGGTGGGAATCGATGAAATTTGGGAGGGAATTGAGGGTGGAGTGGTGGATTGGTGAGGGGAGGGGGGCACCCCAAAATTTGGGGTACCCCAAAATTCGGGGGGCACCCCAAAACCTCGGGGGAGATCCCAAAAGTTTGGGGTGAGATCACGAAAAAAATTCGGGGGAGATCTCAAAACTTTGGAGCAACTTGAAGTTTTGTGGGAATCGACGAAATTTGGGGGACATTGAGGGATACCTGGTGGAGTTTGTGCCGCGAGGGGCACCTCGAAATTCGGGGGTACCCCAAAAATTTGGGGTGGAATCCCAGAACTTCGGGGTAGATCCCAAAAATTTGGGGGAATCCCTGAAATTTGGAGCAACTCGAAGTTTGTGGGATGAAATTTGGGAGGGAATTGAGGGTGGAGTGGTGGATTGGTGAGGGGAGGGGGGCACCCCAAAATTATTTGGGGGGACCCCAAAACTTCGGGAGGACCCCAAAATTTTGGGGTGGAATCCCAGAACTTTGGGGGAGATCCCTGAAATTGGGGGAGATCCCAAAACTTGGTGGGAATCCCTGAAATTTGGAGCAACCCCGAAAAGTTTGTGGGAATCGATGAAATTTGGGGGGCATAGAGGGGGGAGGGAAGGGGGTGAGTGGGGCACCCCGAAACTTCGGGGGGGACCCCAAAACTTCAGGGGAGATCCCAAAATAGGGAGGGACCCCAAAACTTGGGGATGGAGCCCAAAATAAGCCCATCCCCAGCCCCATAACCCCCCAAAATCCAACACCCCCAACCCCATAACCCCCCAAAATCTGATACCCACCAACCCCATAACCCCCCAAAATCCAGCACCCCCGACCCCATAACCCCCCAAAATCTGATACCCACCAACCCCATAACCCCCCAAAATCCAGCACCCCCGACCCCATAACCCCAAAATCTGATAACCCCCCACCCCATAGCCCCCCAAATTTCCCTTTTTCCCCCCAGACACCACCTGGACCCCACGAATACAGAGCTGGTGGAGAACCCAGCCCCATAACCCCCCAAAATCCGATAACCCCCGACCCCATAACCCCCTCCCCGACCCCATAACCCCCCAAAATCCAAAACCCACCAACCCCATAACCCCCCAAAATCTGATACCTCCGACCCCATAACCCCTCCCCAACCCCATAACCCCAATTTCTCCCCCCAGACACCAACGGGACCCCCGCCAACACGGAGCTGGTGGAGACCCCAGCCCCATAAACCCCCAAAATCCGATAACCCCGACCCCATAATCTCTTCCCCGGCCCCATAACCCCCCAAAATCTGCTACCCCCGACCCCCTAACCCCAATTTCTCCCCCAGACACCAACGGGACCCCCACGAATACGGAGCTGGTGGAGACCCCATTCCCAAAACCCCATCCCCGACCCCCAAAATCTGATAACCCCTAACCCCATAACCCCCCAAAAATTTCCCTTTTTCCCCCCCAGACACCAACTGGACCCCGTGAACACGGAGCTGGTGGAGACCCCAGCCCCAAAACCCCCCAAATTCGGAGCCCTCCAGCCCCCTTCCCAACCCCATAACCCCCCAAAATCCAACACCTCCGACCCCATAATCTCTTCCCCAGCCCCATAACCCCCCAAAATCTGCTACCCCCGACCCCATAACCCCCCAATTTCTCCCCCCAGACACGACCTGGACCCCCACAAACACGGAGCTGGTGGAGACCCCAGCCCCAAAACCCCGTCCCCGACCCCCAAAATCCGATAATCCCCGACCCCATAACCCCAATTTCTCCCCCCAGACACCAACTGGACACCCGCGAACACGGAGCTGGTGGAGACCCCAGCCCCATAAACCCCCCAAAATCCGATACCCCCGACCCCATAACCCCAATTTCTCCCCCCAGACACCAACTGGACCCCCACAAACACGGAGCTGGTGGAGACCCCAGCCCCATAAACCCCCCAAAATCCAAAACCCACCAAGCCCATAACCCCAAAATCTGATACCCCCGACCCCATAACCCCTCCCCAACCCCATAACCCCAATTTCTCCCCCCATAACCCCAATTTCTCCCCCAGACACCAACTGGACCCCCGCCAACACGGAGCTGGTGGAGCGCTGCGGGCTCACGGTGCGCGGTTTGCCCACCGGGGAGAAGCTGCTGTTCCGCGTGGTCGGCGTCAACATCGCGGGCCGCAGCCCCCCGGCCACCATGGCCCAGCCCGTCACCATCCGCGAGATCGTCGGTGCGTCCGGGGGCGCCCCGGAATCGGGGAGAGCACCCCGAAATTTGGGGGGGAGGAGGAGATTGGGGGGAGAAAGAAACTGGGGGGGAAGTCCCGAAATTAGGGGGGAAATCCCGAAATTAGGGGGGGGATCCATAAAGGAAAGAGGGGACCCCGAAATTAGGGGGGAACCGAAATCAGGGGGGCACCCCGGAATTAGGGGGGAGCACCCCGAAATTTGGGGAGGTTGAAATTGGGGGGGGGAAATCGTGAAATTGGGGGGGAATCCCGAAATTATGGGGGGAAAATCCCAAAATCAGGGGGGATCCATAAGGGAACTTCGAGGGAGCCATAAAGGAAAGGGGGGACCCCGAAATTAGGGGGGAACCGAAGTCAGGGGGGCACCCCGGAATCGGGGAGAGCACCCCGAAATTTGGGGGGGAGGAGGAGATTGGGGGGAGAAAGAAATTGGGGGGGAAATCCTGAAATTATGGGGGGAAATCCCGAAATTAGGGGGGGGATCCATAAAGGAAAGAGGGGACCCCGAAATTAGGGGGGAACCGAAGTCAGGGGGGCGCCCCGGAATCGGGGGGGAGCACCCCGAAATTTGGGGTGGAGGCAGAGATTGGGGGGAGAAAGAAATTGGTGGGGAAATCCTGAAATTAGGGGGGGGGATCCATAAAGGAAAGGGGGGACCCCGAAATTTGGGGGGAACCGAAGTCAGGGGGGCGCCCCGGAATCGGGGGAGAGCACCCCGAAATTTGGGGTGGGGGCGGAGATTGGGGGGAGAAAGAAACTGGGGGGGAAATCCTGAAATTATGGGGGGAAAATCCCAAAATCAGGGGGGATCCATAAAGGAAAGGGGGGACCCCGAAATTAGGGGGGAACCGAAGTCAGGGGGGCGCCCCGGAATCGGGGGGAGCACCCCGAAATTTGGGGAGGTTGAAATTGGGGGGGGAAATCGTGAAATTGGGGGGGAAATCCTGAAATTATGGGGGGAAAATCCCAAAATCGGGGGGGATCCATAAGGGAACTTCGAGGGAGCCATAAAGGAAAGGGGGGACCCCAAAATTAGGGGGGAACCGAAGTCAGGGGGGCACCCCGGAATCGGGGGGGAGCACCCCGAAATTTGGGGGGGGAGCCAGGAATTGGGGGGGAGGCCGAAATTGGGGGGAAGTTGCGAAATTAGGGGGGAAAATCTCAAAATTGAGGGGGGATCCATAAAGGAAAGGGGAGACCCAGAAATCAGGAGGGACCCCAAAATCAGGGGGGGAATTCTTAAGGCAACGGGGGATCCCTAAAGGAAAGGGGGGACCCCAAAATCAGAGGGGGGAAATCCCGAAATTAGGGGGGATCCATAAAGGAAAGGGGGGGGATCCCGAAATCGGGGGGAGGGGGCTGAAATTTGGGGGCACCCCGAAATTTGGGGGGACCCCCCCGAAATTTGGGGGGTAGGCAGGAATTGAGGGGACCCTGAAATTGGGGGAGAAAATCCCGAAATCGGGGGGGAAATCCCGAAATTAGGGGGGATTCATAAGGGAAATTAGGGGGATCCAAAAAAGGGGGATCCATAAGGAAAAGAGGGGACCCCGAAATTTAGGGGGAGCACCCCGAAATCGGGGGGGGGAGGCAGGGATTGGGGGGAATCAGGAAATTGGGGGGGGCCCCCGAAATTAGGTGGGGACCCCAAAATCAGGGGGGAATCCTTAAGGCAAAGGGGGATCCATAAAGGAAAGGGGGGACCCCGAAATTAGGGGGGAACCGAAGTCAGGGGGGCGCCCCGGAATCGGGGGGGGGAGCACCCCGAAATTTGGGGGGGGGCAGAGATTGGGGGGAGAAAGAAACTGGGGGGGAAATCCTGAAATTAGGGGGGGGATCCATAAAGGAAAGACGGGACCCCAAAATTAGGGGGGAACCGAAGTCAGGGGGGCGCCCCGGAATCGGGGGGGAGCACCCCGGAATTTGGGGAGGTTGAAATTGGGGGGGGGGAAATCGTGAAATTGGGGGGGAATCCCGAAATTATGGGGGGAAAATCCCAAAATCGGGGGGGATCCATAAGGGAACTTAGAGGGATCCATAAAGGAAAGGGGGAACCCCGAAATTTGGGGGGAACCGAAGTCAGAGGGGCACCCCGGAATCGGAGGGAGCACCCCGAAATTTGGGGGGGAGGAGGAGATTGGGGGAGAAAGAAATTGGGGGGGAAGTCCCAAAATTATGGGGGAAAATCTCAAAATTGAGGGGGGATCCATAAAGGAAAGGGGAGACCCCGAAATCAGGAGGGACCCCAAAATCAGGGGGGGAATCCTTAAGGCAACGGGGGATCCCTAAAGGAAAAGGGGGGGACCCCAAAATCAGGGGGGGAAATCCCGAAATCAGGGGGGATCCATAAAGGAAAGGGGGGGGTCCCGAAATCGGGGGAAGGGGGCTGAAATTTGGGGGCACCCCGAAATTTGGGGGCACCCCGAAATTTGGGGGGTAGGCAGGAATTGAGGGGACCCTGAAAATGGGGGGGAAAAATCCCAAAATCGGGGGGGAAATCCCGAAATTAGGGGGGATTCATAAGGGAAATTATGGGGATCCAAAAAAGGGGGATCCATAAGGAAAAGAGGGGACCCCGAAATTTAGGAGGAGCACCCCGAAATCGGGGGGGAGGAGGCAGGGATTGGGGGGAATCAGGAAATTGGGGGGGGGCCCCGAAATTAGGTGGGGACCCCAAAATCAGGGGGGAATCCTTAAGGCAAAGGGGGATCCATAAAGGAAAGGGGGGACCCCGAAATTTGGGGGGAGCCCAAAAACAGAAGTGGGGGAACCCAAAATTGGGGAGGGACCCCAAAAATTGGGAGTGACCCTAAAATTGGGGAGAGAGGCTAAATATGAGGAGGGACCCTAAAAATGGTGAAGGACCCCAAAAATGGGCAAGGACCCCAAAAACGGAGCTGAAACTTAGGGGAGAAGAACCTGAAGGAATTAGGGGGGGAATTGATGGGTAAGCAGGGACCCCAAAATCGGGGAGGACCCCAAAATTTGGGGGTTCTGCCCCATAAATCCCCCCCTAAACATTGTCCAACCCCCCCCAGAGCGCCCCAAAATCCGGCTGCCCCGGCACCTGCGGCAGACGTACGTGAGGAAGGTGGGGGAGCAGGTGAACCTGGTGATCCCCTTCCAGGTGAGAGGGGCACCCCAAAACCTGGGGAATCTGGCCTGGGCAGTTATTGGGGTCACTCGGCCCCATAGGGAGTTATTGGGGTCACTCTGCCCTATGGATTTATTGGGGTCACTCTGCCCCATAGGGATTTATTGGGGTCACTCGGCCCCATAGGGGTTTATTGGGGTCACTCAGCCCTATGGATTTATTGGGGTCACTCTGCCCCATAGGGAGTTATTGGGGTCACTCTGCCCCATAGGGATTTATTGGGGTCACTCTGCCCCATAGGGATTTATTGGGGTCACTCGGCCCTATGGATTTATTGGGGTCACTCTGCCCTATAGGGATTTATTGGGGTCACTCTGCCCCATAGGGATTTATTGGGGTCACTCTGCTCCATGGATTTATTGGGGTCACTCGGCCCCAGGGAGTTATTGGGGTCACTCTGCCCCATAGGGATTTATTGGGGTCACTCTGCCCCATGGATTTATTGGGGTCACTCTGCCCTATGGATTTATTGGGGTCACTCGGCCCCATAGGGATTTATTGGGGTCACTCTGCCCCATAGGGACAACTCAGCCCCATGGATTTATTGGGGTCACTCTGCCCCAGGGAGTTATTGGGGTCACTCAGCCCCATAGGGATTTATTGGGGTCACTCTGCCCCATGGATTTATTGGGGTCACTCTGCCCCATAGGGATTTATTGGGGTCACTCTGCCCCATGGATTTATTGGGGTCACTCGGCCCCATAGGGATTTATTGGGGTCACTCGGCCCCATGGATTTATTGGGGTCACTCGGCCCCATAGGGATTTATTGGGGTCACTCTGCCCTATGGATTTATTGGGGTCACTCGGCCCCATAGGGATTTATTGGGGTCACTCGGCCCCATGGATTTATTGGGGTCACTCGGCCCCATAGGGATTTATTGGGGTCACTCAGCCCTATGGATTTATTGGGGTCACTCAGCCCCATGGATTTATTGGGGTCACTCTGCCCCATAGGGATTTATTGGGGTCACTCGGCCCTATGGATTTATTGGGGTCACTCTGCCCCATGGATTTATTGGGGTCACTCAGGCCCAGGGAGTTATTGGGGTCACTCTGCCCCATAGGGATTTATTGGGGTCACTCAGCCCCATAGGGATTTATTGGGGTCACTCGGCCCCAGGGAGTTATTGGGGTCACTCTGCCCCATAGGGATTTATTGGGGTCACTCGGCCCCATAGGGATTGATTGGGGTCACTCAGCCCTATGGATTTATTGGGGTCACTCTGCCCCATGGATTTATTGGGGTCACTCTGCCCCAGGGATTTATTGGGGTCACTCAGCCCCATAAGGATTTATTGGGGTCACTCAGCCCCATAGGGATTTATTGGGGTCACTCTGCCCCATGGATTTCTGGGGTCACTCAGCCCCATGGATTTATTGGGGTCACTCTGCCCCATAGGGATTTATTGGGGTCACTCAGCCCTATGGATTTATTGGGGTCACTCTGCCCTATGGATTTATTGGGGTCACTCAGCCCCATGGATTTATTGGGGTCACTCTGCCCCATAGGGATTTATTGGGGTCACTCGGCCCTATGGATTTATTGGGGTCACTCTGCCCCATAGGGATTTATTGGGGTCACTCTGCCCCATGGATTTATTGGGGTCACTCGGCCCCATAGGGATTTATTGGGGTCACTCGGCCCCAGGGATTTATTGGGGTCACTCAGCCCCATAGGGATTTATTGTGGTCACTCTGCCCTATAGGGATTTATTGGGGTCACTCAGCCCCATGGATTTATTGGGGTCACTCAGCCTCATAGGGATTTATTGGGGTCACTCAGCCCCAGGGAGTTATTGGGGTCACTCAGCCCCATAGGTATTTATTGGGGTCACTCGGCCCCATGGACTTATTGGGGTCACTCTGCCCCATGGATTTATTGGGGTCACTCCGCCCCATAGGGATTTATTGGGGTCACTCTGCCCTATGGATTTATTGGGGTCACTCAGCCCCATAGGGATTTATTGGGGTCACTCGGCCCTATAGGGATTTATTGGGGTCACTCAGCCCCATGGTTTTATTGGGGTCACTCAGCCCTATGGATTTATTGGGGTCACTCTGCCCCATGGATTTATTGGGGTCACTCTGCCCTATGGGGATTTATTGGGGTCACTCTGCCCTATGGATTTATTGGGGTCACTCTGCCCCATAGGGGTTTATTGGGGTCACTCTGCCCCATAGGGGTTTATTGGGGTCACTCTGCCCTATGGATTTATTGGGGTCACTCGGCCCCATATGGATTTATTGGGGTCACTCAGCCCCTTAGGGATTTATTGGGGTCACTCAGCCCCATAGGGATTTATTGGGGTCACTCTGCCCCAGGGAGTTATTGGGGTCACTCAGCCCTATGGATTTATTGGGGTCACTCTGTGCTATGGATTTATTGGGGTCACTCGGCCCTATAGGGATTTATTGGGGTCACTCAGCCCCATAGGGATTTATTGGGGTCACTCTGCCCTATGGATTTATTGGGGTCACTCAGCCCTATGGATTTATTGGGGTCACTCGGCCCCATAGGGATTTATTGGGGTCACTCAGCCCCATAGGGATTTATTGGGGTCACTCAGCCCCATTGATTTATTGGGGTCACTCAGCCCCATAGGGATTTATTGGGGTCACTCAGCCCCATAGGGATTTATTGGGGTCACTCGGCCCCATGGATTTATTGGGGTCACTCAGCCCTATAGGGATTTATTGGGGTCACTCAGCCCCATAGAGATTTATTGGGGTCACTCAGCCCTATGGATTTATTGGGGTCACTCTGCCCCATGGAATTATTGGGATAACTCAGCCCCATAGGGACAACTCAGCCCCACAACCGTGCAGCCCTTTAGGGACACCTCAACCCCACAGCCCTATAGGGACAACTGAGCCCCATAGATCCCACAGGGACACCTCAACCCCACAGCCCCACACATCCCCATAGGGACAAATGAGCCCCACACACCCCATAAGGACACCTCAACCCCACAGCCCTATAGGGACACCTCAACCCCATAGATCCCATAGGGACACCTCAACCCCACAGCCCTATAGGGACACCTCAACCCCACAGATCCCACAGGGACACCTCAACCCCACAGATCCCATAGGGACAACTCAGCCCCACAACCGTGCAGGCCCCTAGGGACACCTCAACCCCACAGCCCCACAGATCCCATAAGGACAACTGAGCCCCACAGATCCCACAGGGACACCTCAACCCCACAGACCCCATAGGGATAACTCAACCCCACAGACCCCATAGGGACACCTCAACCCCACAGATCCCACAGGGACACCTCAACCCCACAGACCCCATAGGGACACCTCAACCCCACAGATCCCACAGGGACACCTCAACCCCACAGACCCCATAGGGACAACTCAGCCCCACTGCCCCATAGGGACACCTCAACCCCACAACCCCACAGACCCCATAGGGATAACTGAACCCCACAACTCCACAGCCCCATAGGGACAACTGAGCCCCACAGCCCCATAGGGACACCTCAACCCCACAGCCCTATAGGGACACCTCAACCCCACAGATCCCATAAGGACAACTGAGCCCCACAGATTCCGTAGGGACAACTCAACCCCACAGCCCCACAGATCCCATAAGGACAACTGAGCCCCACAGATTCCATAGGGACACCTCAACCCCACAGCCCTATAGGGACACCTCAACCCCACAGATCCCACAGGGACACCTCAACCCCACAGATCCCATAGGGACAACTGAGCCCCACAGATTCCATAGGGACACCTCAACCCCACAGACCCCATAGGGATAACTGAACCCCACAACTCCACAGCCCCATAGGGACAACTGAACCCCACAGATCCCATAGGGACACCTCAACCCCACAGCCCCATGGGGACACCTGAACCCCATAACCCCATAGGGACACCTCCACCCCACAGCCCCACAGCCCCATAGGGACACCACAACCCCACAGGCCCATAGATCCCACAGGGACACCTCAACCCCAAACCCCCACAGCCCCATAGATCCCATAGGGACAATTGAGCCCTACAGGGATAACTCAACCCCATAACCCCATAGGGACACCTCAACCCCAAAACCCCACAACCCCACAGACCCCATAGTGACACCTGAACCCCACCCCCCACCCCCATAGATCTAACCAAGCCCCGCCCCCCGGCAGGGTAAGCCCCGCCCCCAGGTGACGTGGACGAAGGAGGGCGGGCCCCTGGGCGAGGACGTGCACGTGCGCACATCGGACCGGGACACGGTGTTCTTCATCCGCGCCGCCGCCAGGGGGCACTCGGGGCGCTACGGGCTCAGCGTGCGCATCGAGGGCATGGAGGACACGGCCGAGATGCGCCTGCGCATCGTCGGTAACTGGGAGCGCTGGGAGCGACTGGGAACACTGGGATTGGGAACTGGGAGCACTGGGGACACTGGGATTGGGAACTGGGAGTGATGGGAGGGACTGGGATTGGGAACTGGGAGCACTGGGAGCGACTGGGAACACTGGCATTGGGAACTGGGAGTGACTGGGAACACCAGGCCGTGTTGGCATCGAGGGCATGGAGGACACGGCCGAGATGCGCCTGCGCATCGTCGGTAACTGGGAGCACTGGGAGGGACTGGGAGGGACTGGGAGCACTGGGATTGGGAACTGGGAGTGATGGGAGGGACTGGGATTGGGAACTGGGAGCACTGGGAGCGACTGGGATCACTGGGATTGGGAACTGGGAGTGATGGGAGCACTGGGAGCGACTGGGACTGACTGGGGACACGAGGATGAGCGTTGGCATTGAGGGCATGGAGGACACGGCCGAGATGCGCCTGCGCATCGTCGGTAACTGGGAGCACTGGGAGTGACTGGGATCACTGGGAGTGACTGGGATCACTGGGATTGGGAACTGGGAGTGATGGGAGTGACTGGGATCACTGGGATTGGGAACTGGGAGTGACTGGGAGTGACTGGGAGTGATGAGATTGGGAACTGGTAGTGATGGGAGTGACTGGGATTGGGAACTGGGAGCACTGGGAGCACTGGGAGCACTGGGAGCAAGCAACTGGGATCACTGGAATTGGGAACTGGGAGCACTGGGAACACTGGGATTGGGAACTGGGAGTGACTGGGAGTGATGGGATTGGGAACTGGGAGCACTGGGAGCGCTGGGCTCAGCGTGCGCATCGAGGGCATGGAGGACACGGCCGAGATGCGCCTGCGCATTGTCGGTAACTGGGAGCACTGGGAGCGACTGGGAGTGACTGGGATTGGGAACTGGGAGCACTGGGAGTGACTGGGAGTGACTGGGGACATGAGGATGAGCGTTGGCATTGAGGGCATGGAGGACACGGCCGAGATGCGCCTGCGCATTGTCAGTAACTGGGAGCACTGGGAGCGACTGGGAGTGATGGGATTGGGAACTGGGAGTGATGGGAGTGACTGGGATTGGGAACTGGGGGCACTGGGAGCACTGGGAGCACTGGGAGTGACTGGGATTGGGAGCTGGGGCACTGGAAACACTGGCATTGGGAACTGGGAGTGATGGGAAGGACTGGGATTGGTAACTGGGAGCACTGGGAGCGACTGGGAGTGACTGGGAGTGATGGCATTGGGAACTGGGAGTGATGGGAGTGACTGGGATTGGGAACTGGGAGTGACTGGGATCACTGGGATTGGGAACTGGGAGTGATGGGAGTGACTGGGAGTGACTGGGAGTGACTGGGAGTGACTGGGAGTGACTGGGATTGGGAACTGGGAGTGATGGGAGTGACTGGGAGTGATGGGATTGGGAACTGGGAGTGACTGGGATCACTGGGAGTGATGGGATTGGGAGCTGGGAGTGATGGGAGTGACTGGGATTGGGAACTGGGAGCGACTGGGAGTGACTGGGAGTGACTGGGATTGGGAACTGGGAGCACTGGGGGCACTGGGAGTGATGGCATTGGGAACTGGGAGTGACTGGGATCACTGGGATTGCAAACTGGGAGCACTGGGAACACTGGCATTGGGAACTGGGAGTGACTGGGATCACTGGGATTGCAAACTGGGAGCACTGGGATGTTTCAGAATGGGTTTGGGGCGGTTTTTGAGGGATTTTTGGGGGATTTTTGGGACGATTTCGGAGATTTTTGGGGGCCGTTTTCTGGGAATGTTTCCGGGCAGTTTTGGGGTATTTTTGGGGTGGTTTTGGGGGTATTTAGTGGGATTATTTTGGGGTGTTTTGAGGTATTTTGGGTGCTATTTCCCAAAGAGGTTTCAGAGCAGTTTTGGGGTATTTTTGGGATGTTTTTGGGATATTTTGTGGGATTATTTTGGGGTGTTTTGAGGTATTTTGGGTGCTATTTCCCAAAGAGGTTTCAGAGCAGTTTTGGGGTATTTTTGGGATGTTTTTGGGATATTTTGTGGGATTTTTTGGGATGTTTTTGGGATATTTTGTGAGATTATTTTGGGGTGTTTTTGAGATATTTTGGGTGCTATTTCCCAAAGAGGTTTCAGAGCAGTTCTAGGGTATTTTTGGGATGTTTTTGGGATATTTTGTGGGATTATTTTGGGGTGTTTTTGAGGTATTTTGGGTGCTATTTCCCAAAGAGGTTTCAGAGCAGTTTTGGGGTATTTTTGGGATGTTTTTGGGATATTTTGTGGGATTTTTTGGGATGTTTTTGGGATATTTTGTGGGATTATTTTGGGGTGTTTTTGAGGTATTTTGGGTGCTATTTCCCAAGGAGGTTTCAGAGCAGTTTTGGGGGTTTTTTTTCGGATGTTTTTGGGATATTTTGTGAGATTATTTTGGGGTGTTTTGAGGTATTTTGGCTGCTATTTCCCAAGGAGGTTTCAGGGCAGTTTTGGGGTATTTTTGGTATGGTTTTGGGGGTATTTTGTGGGATTTTTTGGGATGTTTTTGGGATATTTTGTGAGATTATTTTGGGGTGTTTTTGAGGTATTTTTGGTGCTATTTCCCACAGAGGTTTCAGAGCAGTTTTGGGGTATTTTTGGGGTGGTTTTCGGGATATTTTGTGGGATTTTTTTTGGATGTTTTTGGGATATTTTGTGGGATTATTTTGGGGTGTTTTGAGGTATTTTGGGTGCTATTTCCCAAGGAGGTTTCAGGGCAGTTTTGGGGTATTTTTGGGATGTTTTTGGGATATTTTGTGGGATTTTTTGGGATGTTTCTGGGATATTTTGTGGGATTATTTTGGGGTGTTTTGAGGTATTTTGGGTGCTATTTCCCAAAGAGGTTTCAGGGCAGTTTTGGGGTATTTTTGGGCGTATTTTGTGGGATTTTTTGGGGTGGTTTTGGGATATTTTGTGGGATTATTTTGGGGTGTTTTGAGGTATTTTGGGTGCTATTTCCCAAAGAGGTTTCAGGGCAGTTTTGGGGTATTTTTGGGGTATTTTGGGGGTATTTTGTGAGATTATTTTGGGGTGTTTTGAGGTATTTTGGGTGCTATTTCCCAAGGAGGTTCCAGGGCAGTTTTGGGATGTTTTTGGGATATTTTGTGGGATTTTTTGGGGTGTTTTGAGGTATTTTGGGTGCTATTTCCCAAAGAGGTTTCAGGGCAGTTTTGGGGTATTTTTGGGGTGGTTTTGGGATATTTTGTGGGATATTTTGGGATGTTTTTGGGATATTTTGTGGGATTATTTTGGGGTATTTTTGAGGTATTTTGGGTGCTATTTCCCAAGGAGGTTTCAGGGCGATTTTGGGATATTTTGGGGGTATTTTTAGGGTACTTTTTGGGGTGTTTTGGCTGCTATTTCCCAAAGAGGTTTCAGGGCGATTTTGGGGGGATTTTGTGGGATTTTTTGGGATGTTTTTGGGATATTTTGTGGGATTATTTTGGGGTGTTTTTGAGGTATTTTTGGTGCTATTTCCCAAGGAGGTTTCAGGCCAAGTTTGGGGGTATTTTTGGGCTATTTTTGGGGTGTTTCTGGGCTATTTTTGGGGTGTCCCTGATCCGATCCCCCCTCTCCAGAGAAGCCCGGCCCCCCCAAGAACGTGCAGGTGAAGGAGGTTTGGGGGTTCAACGCCCTGGTGGAGTGGGAGCCCCCCGAGGACGACGGCAACGCCGAGATCACCGGGTACACCATCATGAAGGCCGACAAGAGAACCATGGTGAGGGGGCAGCGCCCCGAAAGCTGCCCAGGGGAACCCCAAAATACTCAGTGGAACCCCAAAATATTCAGTGAAACCCCAAAATAGTCAGTGGAATCCCAAAATACTCAATGGAACCCCAAAATATTCAGTGGAACCCCAAAATAGTCAGTGGAATCCCAAAATACTCAGTGGAACCCCAAAATACTCAATGGAACCCCAAAATATTCAGTGGAACCCCAAAATTCTCAGTGGAACCCTAAAATATTCAGTGAAACCCCAAAATACTCAATGGAACCCCAAAATACTCAGTGGAACCCTAAAATATTCAGTGGAATCCCAAAATACTCAGTGGAACCCTAAAATATTCAGTGGAACCCTAAAATATTCAGTGAAACCCCAAAATACTCAGTGGAACCCTAAAGTATTCAGTGGAACCCTAAAGTATTCAGTGGAACCCCAAAATATTCAGTGGAACCCTAAAGTTCTCAGTGGAACCCCAAAATATTCAGTGGAACCCCAAAGTACTCAATGGAATCCCAAAATTCTCAGTGGAACCCCAAAATACTCAGTGGAACCCCAAAATACTCAATGGAACCCCAAAATACTCAATGGAACCCTAAAATATTTAATGGAACCCCAAAATACTCAATGGAACCCCAAAATACTCAGTGGAACCCTAAAATTCTCAATGGAACCCCAAAATTCCCAATGGAAATCTCAAATAGCCAATGGAAATCCTAAAGTTCTCAATGGAACCCCAAAATATTCAGTGAAACCCCAAAATATTCAATGGAACCCCAAAATGCTCAGTGGAACCCTAAAGTATTCAGTGAAACCCCAAAATACTCAGTGGAACCCCAAAATTCTCAGTGGAACCCGAAAATATTCAGTGGAACCCCAAAATACTCAATGGAATCCCAAAATACTCAGTGGAACCCCAAAATACTCAGTGGAACCCTAAAGTTCTCAGTGGAAACCTAAAATATTCAATGGAACCCCAAAATATTCAGTGGAACCCCAAAATAGTCAGTGGAACCCTAAAGTTCTCAGTGGAACCCCAAAATTCTCAGTGGAACCCCAAAATTCCCAATGGAAATCTCAAATACTCAATGGAAATCCCAGAATTCTCAATGGAACCCCAAAATACTCAATGGAACCCTAAAATTCTCAGTGGAACCCCAAAATATTCAATGGAGCCCCAAAATATTCAATGGAACCCCAAAGTACTCAATGGAACCCCAAAATACTCAATGGAACCCCAAAGTACTCAGTGGGACCCCAAAATATTCAATGGAACCCCAAAATTCCCAATGGAAATCTCAAATAGTCAATGGAAATCCCAAAATTCTCAATGGAACCCTAAAATATTCAATGGAACCCCAAAGTACTCAATGGAACCCCAAAATATTCAGTGGAACCCCAAAATACTCAGTGGAACCCCAAAATATTCAGTGGAACCCCAAAGTACTTAATGGAACCCCAAAATTTCCAATGGAACCCCAAAATATTCAATGGAACCCCAAAATTGGGCTCCCCAAAATCTCCCCCAAACCTTCCCCAAACCATCTCAACCCCCCCCCAAAACCCCCTCAAATACCCCCAAACATCCTCAAACCCCCCCAAATCCCTTCCGTCTCCCCCAAAACCGCCTCAAACCCCCCCAAAAACCCCTCAGCTCCTCAAAATCTCCCCCGAAACCACCTCAAACCACCCCAAAACCGCCTCAAACCTTCCAAAAATGCCTCAAATTCCCCCAAAACCACCTCAGATCCCCCCAAAACCCCCTCACGACTGCCCAAAAACCGCCTCAAACCCCCCCAAAACCACCTCAAACCTTCCAAAAACCACCCCAAATCCCCCCAAAACCACCTCAGGACCCCCCCAAAACCAACTCAAACCCCCCCAAAACCCCCTCACGACTGCCCAAAAACTGCCTCAAACCACCCCAAAACCGCATTAAATTGCCCCAAAACCACCTCAGATCCCCCCCAAAATCTCCTCAAACCTTTCCAAAACCTCTTCAAACCTTCCCAAAACCGCCTCAAATTCCCCCAAAACCACCTCAGATCTCTCCAAAACCAACTCAAAACCACTCCAAAACCCCTCAAGCTCCCCACCAAACCCCCTCAAATCCCCCCAAAACCCCCTCAAACCCCCCCAAAACCACCTCAGGACCCCCCAAAACCAACTCAAAACCACTTCAAAACCCCTCAGCTCCCCAAAATCTCCCCCAAAACCATCTCAAATCCCCCCAAAACCACCTCAAACCCCCCCAAAACCCTCTCACGACTGCCCAAAACCGCCTCAAACCACCCCAAAACCGCCTCAAGCCTTCCAAAAACCCCCTCAAATCCCCCCAAAACCACCTCAAACCCCCCCAAAACCAACTCAGGACCCCCCAAAACCAACTCAAAACCACTCCAAAACCCCTCAGCTCCCCAAAATCTCCCCCAAAACCATCTCAAACCCCCCCAAAACCACCTCAGGACCCCCCAAAACCACCTCAAACTCCTCCAAAACCCCCTCAGCTCCCCACCAAACCCCCTCAAATCCCCCCAAACCCCCTCACGACTGCCTAAAACCACCTCAAACCACCCCAAAACCGCCTCAAACCACCCCAAAACCGCCTCAGATCCCCCCAAAACCCCCTCACGACTGCCCAAAACCACCTCAAACCCCCCCAAAACCACCTCAGATCCCCCCAAACCGTCTCAAACACCCCCAAAACCCCCTCACGACTGCCCCAAAACCAACTCAAACCACCCCAAAACCTCCTCAAACCTTCCAAAAACCACCTCAGATCCCCCCCAAAACCCCCTCATGACTGCCCAAAACCACCTCAAACCACCCCAAAACCCCCTCAAATCCCCCCAAAACCACCTCAGATCCCCCCCAAAACCCCCTCACGACTGCCCAAAACCACCTCAAACCACCCCAAAACCGCCTCAAATTCCCCCAAAATCACCTCAGGACCCCCCAAAACCAACTCAAATCCCCCCAAAACCAACTCAAATTCCCCCAAAACCACCTCAGATCCCCCCAAAACCAACTCAAAACCACTCCAAAACCCCTCAGCTCCCCAAAATCTCCCCCAAAACCATCTCAAATCCCCCCAAAACCACCTCAGGACCCCCCAAAACCACCTCAAACTCCTCCAAAACCCCCTCAGCTCCTCACCAAACCCCCTCAAATCCCCCCAAAACCCCCTCACGACTGCCCAAAACCGCCTCAAACCACCCCAAAACCACCTCAAGCCTTCCCAAAATGCCACAAATTCCCCCAAAACCACCTCAGATCCCCCCCAAAACCCCCTCACGACTGCCCAAAACCGCCTCAAACCACCCCAAAACCGCTTCAAATTCCCCCAAAACCCCCTCAAATCCCCCCAAAACCACCTCAAACCCACCCCAAAACCACCTCAAACCTTCCAAAAACCACCCCAAATTCCCCCAAAACCACCTCAGATCTCCCCAAAACCACCTCAGGACCCCCCAAACCGTCTCAAACACCCCCAAAACCCCCTCACGACTGCTCCAAAACCAACTCAAACCACCCCAAAACCGCCTCAAATTCCCCCAAAACCACCTCAGATCCCCCCAAAACCAACTCAACCCCCCCCAAAACCGCCTCAAACCTTCCCAAAACCGCCTCAAATCCCCCCAAAACCACCTCAGATCCCCCCCAAAACCTCCTCAAATCCCCCCAAAACCCCCTCACGACTGCCCAAAACCAACTCAAACCCCCCCAAAACCAAGTCAAAACCACCCCAAAACCCCTCAAGCTCCCCACCAAACCCCCTCAAACCCCCCCAAAACCAACTCAAAACCACTCCAAAACCCCTCAACTCCCCAAAATCTCCCCCAAAACCATCTCAAATCCCCCCAAAATCACCTCAGGACCCCCCCAAAACCCCCTCACGACTGCCCAAAACCCCCTCAAATCCCCCCAAAACCAACTCAAAACCACTCCAAAACCCCTCAGCTCCCCAAAATCTCCCCAAAACCCCCTGACGACCCCCCAAAACCACCTCAAACTCCTCCAAAACCCCCTCAGCTCCCCACCAAATCCCCTCAAACCCCCCCAAAACCGCCTCAAACCTTCCAAAAATGCCTCAAATCCCCCCAAAACCACCTCAGATCCCCCCAAAACCCCCTCACGACTGCCCAAAACCACCTCAAACCCCCCCAAAACCACCTCAAACCACCCCAAAACCACCTCAAATCCCCCCAAAACCACCTCAGATCCCCCCAAAACCAACTCAAACCACCCCAAAACCTCCTCAAACCTTCCAAAAACCACCTCAAATTCCCCCAAAACCACCTCAGGACCTCCCAAAACCAACTCAAACCTTCCCAAAACCCCCTCACGACTGCCCCAAAACCACCTCAGATCCCCCCAAAACCTCCTCAAACCTTCCAAAAACCACCTCAGATCCCCCCCAAAACCCCCTCACGACTGCCCAAAACCACCTCAAACCACCCCAAAACCCCCTCAAATCCCCCCAAAACCACCTCAGGACTGCCCAAAACCACCTCAAACCACCCCAAAACCACCTCAAACCCCCCCCAAACCACCTCAGGACCTCCCAAAACCAACTCAAAACCACCCCAAAACCCCCTCAAATCCCCCCAAAACCAACTCAAAACCCCCCCAAAAACCCCTCACGACTGCCCAAAACCACCTCAAACCTTCCCAAAACCGCCTCAAATTCCCCCAAAACCACCTCAGATCTCTCCAAAACCAACTCAAAACCACCCCAAAACCCCTCAAGCTCCCCACCAAACCCCCTCAAATCTCCCCAAAACCAACTCAAAACCACCCCAAAGCCCCTCAGCTCCCCAAAATCTCCCCCAAAACCACCTCACGACCCCCCAAAATCACCTCAGGACCCCCCAAAACCCCCTCAAACCCCCCCAAAACCCCCTCAAATCCCCCCAAAACCAACTCAAAACCACTCCAAAACCCCTCAGCTCCCCAAAATCTCCCCCAAAACCACCTCACGACCCCCCAAAACCCCCTGACAACCCCCCAAAACCCGCCAGGAGTGGTTCACGGTGTACGAGCACAACCGGCCCCTGCGCTGCACGGCCTCGGAGCTGGTGATGGGCAACGAGTACCTGTTCAAGGTGTTCAGCGAGAACCTGTGCGGGCTGAGCGAGAAACCGGGGCTGTCCTGCAACACGGCCGTCATCCCCAAAGCGGGTACCCCCAAATTCGGGGCGTTTGGGAGGGGTTTGGGGGGGTTTGGGGTGGATTTGGGGGGGTTTGAGGTGGATTTGGGGGGGTTTGATTTGGTTTTGGGGGGGTTTGAGGTGTTTTTGGGGGGGTTTGAGGTGGATTTGGGGAGGTTTCTGTGAGTTCAGGAAGATCCCTGTGATCCCCAAAGCCACTCAAAGCATCCTCAGAATGGGTACCCCAAACTTTGGGGGACATTTGGGGGGTCTTGAGGGGATTTGAGATGTTTTTGGGGGGGTTTGATTTGATTTTGGGGGGGTTTGAGGTGGTTTTGGGGGGATTTGAGGTGTTTTTGGGGGGTACCTGTGTGGGCTGAGCGAGAAACCGGGGCTGTCCTGCAACACGGCCGTCATCCCCAAAGCGGGTACCCCCAAATTCGGGGCGTTTGGGGGGGTTTGTGATGGTTTTGGGGGGGTTTGAGGTGGTTTTGGGGGGGTTTGAGGTGGATTTGGGGAGGTTTCTGTGAGTTCAGGAAGATCCCTGTGGTCCCCAAAGCCACTCAAAGTATCCCCAAAGCGGGTACCCCAAATTTTGGGGGACATTTGGGGGGTCTTGAGGGGATTTAAGGTGGTTTTGGGGGGCTTTAAGGTGGTTTTGAGGTGCTTTTGGTGGGGTTTGAGGTGGTTTTGGGGGTGTTTGAGGTGGTTGGACAGGGGGTTGATTTGGTTTTGGGGGGATTTGAGGTGATTTTGAGGTGGTTTTCGGGGACATTGAGATGTTTTTGGGGGGTTTGATTTGGTTTTGGGGGGGGTTCAAGGTAGTTTTGGGGGGCTCAGTGAGAAACCGGGGCTGTCCTGCAACACGGCCGTCATCCCCAAAGCGGGTACCCCCAAATTCGGGGCGTTTGGGAGGGGTTTGAGATGGTTTTGGGGGGATTTGGGGGGGTTTGAGGTGGATTTGGGGAGGTTTGGGGCAAATTTGGGGAGGTTTCTGTGAGTTCAGGAAGATCCTGTGGTCCCCAAAGCCACTCAAAGCATCCCCAAAGCGGGTACCCCAAATTTTGGGGGGATTTGGAGGTGTTTGAGGTGGATTTGGGGGGGTTTGAGGTGTTTTTGGGGGAGGTTTGGGGCAAATTTGGGGAGGTTTCTGTGAGTTCAGGAAGATCCCTGTGGTCCCCAAAGCCACTCAAAACATCCCCAAAAGTGGGTACCCCAAATTTTGGGGGACATCTGGGGGGTCTTGAGGGGATTTGAGGTGGTTTTGGGGGGGATTTGAGGTGGTTTTGGGGTGGTTTGAGGTGATTTTGGGGAGCATTGAGGTGGTTTTGGGGTGCATCTGGGGGGATTTTGGTTCAGTTTTTGTGGGTTCAGGAAGATCCCTGTGATCCCCAAAACACCAACCTCAAATTTTGAGTGGTTTTGGGGCAGTTTAAGGTGGATTTGGGGGGGTTTGAGGTGATTTTGGGGATGTTTGAGGTGGATTTGGGGGGGTTTGAGGTGATTTTGGGGAGGTTTGAGGTGGTTTTGGGGATGTTTGAGGTGGTTTTGGGGTGGTTTGAGGTGGTTTTGGGGTACATTTGAAGGGATTTCATTCAGTTTTTGTGGGTTCAGTAAGATCCCTGTGATCCCCAAAACACAAACCTCAAATTTTGAGCGGTTTTGGGGCAGTTTAAGGTGGATTTGGGGTGGTTTGAGGTGATTTTGGGGTGGTTTGAGGTGGTTTTGGGGCAGATCTGAAGGGATTTTGGTTCAGTTTTTGTGAGTTCAGGAAGATCCCTGTGACCCCCAAACCCACCCAAAATCCAAACCCCAAATTTTGCCATTAATTGAGTCTTAATTGTGATTTTTAATTAATTGATAATTAATAATTTAGAGTGTTCAACAGGGAATATTAAAATTGTAAAGCATTTTTAGGGGCTCACCCACACTTTGTGCCCTCACCTTGATTAAACCCCCCCTTATTCCAACCTGGGGGTGGGACCCCAACCCTTGATCCCCCCCAGATGTTTTCGGGGTGCCCCTAACCCAAAAGTATCCCCAAAACACAAACCTCGAATTTTGAGGGGTTTTGGGGCAGTTTAAGGTGGATTTGGGGTGGTTTGAGGTGGTTTTGAGGTGGTTTGAGGTGGTTTTGGGGTGGTTTGAGGTGATTTTGGGGTGGTTTGAGGTGGTTTTGGGGTGGTTTGAGGTGATTTTGGGGTGGTTTGAGGTGGTTTTGGGGTGATTTAAGGTGGTTTTGGGGTACATTTGGGGGGATTTTGGTTCAGTTTTTGTGGGTTCAGGAAGATCCCTGTGACCCCCAAACCCACCCAAAACCCAAACCCCCCTCATTCCAACCTGGGGGTGGGACCCCAACCCTTGATCGCCCCCAGATGTTTTCGGGGTGCCCCTAACCCGCTGTGGCCCCCCCAGAGCTGCGGCTGAAGCCCCCCCAGTACCAGGAGCACGATTTCCGCTCGGCGCCGCAGTTCCTGACGCCGCTGGTGGATCGCAGCGCCGTGGCCGGATACTCCACCGCCCTCAACTGCGCCGTCAGGGGGCACCCCAAGGTCTGGGGGGGGTTTGGGGGGACCCCCGGGGGTGTGCAGCCTGAGATTGGGGGGGTTTGGGTGGAGATTTGGGGTGCTGGGTGGAAATTTTGGGGTCCTGAGGGGGCTTGGGGTACCCCTGTGCATGTTCACCCCGAAATTGGGATGAACATGGGTGGAGATTTGGGGTCCTGAGTGGAGATTTTGGGGGTCCTGAGGGGGTTTTGGGGTACCCCTGGGGGTGTGCAGCCTGAGATTGAGGGGGTTTGGGTGGAGATTTGGGGGTCCTGAGGGGTTTTGGGGTACCCCCAGTCATGTTCATCCCAATATTAGGGGGCTTTGGGTGGAGATTTGGGGTGCTGGGTGGAGATTTGGGGTCCTGGGTGGGTTTTGGGGTACCCCCGATCATGTTCACCCCAATATTAGGGGGCTTTGGGTGGAGATTTGGGGTCCTGAGGGGGTTTGGGGTACCCCCAAGGGTGTTCACCCCGAAATTGGGGGGGTTTGGGTTGAGATTTGGGGTGCTGGGTGGAGATTTTGGGGTCCTGATGGGATTTTGGGGTCCCCAACTCATTCCTCTGCTCACAATTGGGTGAGTGGGGATGAAGATGGGGGTACTGAGGGGGTTTTGGGGTACCCCTGGGTGTGTACACCCCAAAATTGGGAGGGTTGGGTGAAGATTTGGGGTCCTGAGGGGGTTTTGGGGTACCCCCGGGGGTGGGCAGCCTGAGATTGGGGGGGTTTGGGTGGAGATTTGGGGTGCTGGGTGGAGATTTGGGGTCCTGAGGGGTTTTGGGGTCTCCACTTCATCCCTCCACTCTCAACCTTATGGTATGGGGATAATTATAGGGTTTTGGGGGTCCTGAGGGGGTTTTGGGGGACCCCCGGGGGTGTTCACCCCGAAATTGGGGGGGTTTGGGTGGAGATTTGGGGTGCTGGGTGGAGATTTTGGGGTCCTGAGGGGGTTTGGGGTACCCCTGATCATGTTCATCCCAATATTAGAGGGGTTTGGGTGGAGATTTGGGGTCCTGGGTGGGTTTTGGGGGACCCCCGGGGGTGTTCACCCCAGTATTAGGGGGCTTTGGGTGGAGATTTGGGGGTCCTGATGGGATTTTGGGGTCCCCAACTCATTCCTCTGCTCACAATTGGGTGAGTGGGGATGAAGATGGGGGTCCTGAGGGGGTTTTGGGGTACCCCTGGGTGTGTGCAGCCTGAGATTGGGGGGGTTTGGGTGGAGATTTGGGGTCCTGGGTGGGTTTTGGGGTACCCCTGGGTGTGTACACCCCAAAATTGGGGGGGTTTGGGTGGAGATTTGGGGTGCTGGGTGGAGATTTGGGGTCCTGAGGGGTTTTGGGGTACACCTGGGTGTGTTCAGCCTGAAATTGGGGGGGTTTGGGTGGAGATTTGGGGTCCTGGGTGGAGATTTGGGGTCCTGAGGGGGTTTGGGGTGCCCCTGTGCATGTTCACCCCCAAAATTGAGGGGGGTTTGGGTGGAGATTTGGGGTCCTGAGGGGGTTTTGGGGTATCCCTGGGTGTGTTCATCCCGAAATTGGGAGGCTTTGGGTGGAGATTTGGGGTGCTGGGTGGAGATTTGGGGTGCTGGGTGGAGATTTGGGGTCCTGAGGGGGTTTTGGGGTACCCCCGATCATGTTCATCCCAATATTAGGGGGGTTTGGGTGGAGATTTGGGGTGCTGGGTGGAGATTTTGGGGTCCTGGGTGGGTTTTGGGGTAACCCTGACTCTGAAATTGGGGGGGTTTGGGAGGAGATTTGGGGTGCTGGGTGGGTTTTGGGGGACCCCCGGGGGGTGTGCAGCCTGAAATTGGGGGGGTTTGGGTGGAGATTTGGGGTGCTGGGTGGAGATTTGGGGTCCTGGGTGGGTTTTGGGGTCTCCAATTCATCGCTTCACTCTCAACCTTATGGTATGGGGATAATTATAGGGTTTTGGGGGTCCTGAGGGGGTTTTGGGGGACCCCCGGGGGTGTTCACCCCGAAATTGGGGGGGTTTGGGTTGAGATTTGGGGTGCTGGGTGGAAATGTTGGGGGTCCTGGGTGGATTTTGGGGTCCCTCTGATCTCAATTGGATGGGGTAGGGATATTTAGGGGGGTCCTGGGGGTCGGTTTGGGGGTCCTGACAGAGTTTTGGGGTACCCTTGACTCTTTTCCCCCCAATATTAAGGGGGTTTGGGTGGAGACTTGGGGTCCTGGGTGGAGATTTGGGGTCCTGGGTGGGTTTTGGGGTACCCCCGGGGGTGTGCAGCCTGAAATTGGGGGGGTTTGGGTGGAGATTTGGGGTCCTGGGTGGAGATTTGGGGTGCTGGGTGGAGATTTGGGGTGCTGGGTGGGTTTTGGGGTACCCCCGATCATGTTCACCCCAATATTAGGGGGTTTGGGTGGAGATTTTGGGGTCCTGGGTGGAGATTTGGGGGTCCTGGGTGGGTTTGGGGTACCCCTGGGTGTGTACACCCCAAAATTGGGGAGGTTTGGGTGGAGATTTGGGGTCCTGGGTGGAAATTTTGGGGGTCCTGAGGGGGTTTTGGGGTACCCGCGGGGGTGTTCACCCCGAAATTGGGGGGGTTTGGGTGGAGATTTGGGGTCCTGGGTGGAGATTTGGGGTCCTGAGTGGAGATTTTGGGGGTCCTGAGGGGGTTTTGGGGTACCCCTGGGTGTGTTCAGCCTGAAATTGGGGGGTTTGGGTTGCTGAGTGGAGATTTGGGGTCCTGGGTGGAAATTTTGGGGTCCTGAGGGGTTTTGGGGGACCCCCGATCATGTTCACCCCAATATTAGGGGGCTTTGGGTGGAGATTTGGGGTCCTGAGGGGTTTTGGGGTACCCCTGGGTGTGTCCACCCCGAAATTGGGAGGGTTTGGGTGGAGATTTTTGGGGTCCTGGGTGGATTTTGGGGTCCCTCTGATCTCAATTGGATGGGGTGGGGATATTTATGGGGGTCCTGGGGGTTGGTTTGGGGGTCCTGACAGAGTTTTGGGGTACCCTTGACTCTTTTCCCCCCAATATTAAGGGGGTTTGGGTGGAGACTTGGGGTGCTGGGTGGAAATTTTGGGGTCCTGAGGGGGTTTTGGGGTACCCCCGGGAGTGTGCAGCCTGAAATTGGGGGGGTTTGGGTGGAGATTTGGGGTCCTGGGTGGAAATTTTGGGGGTCCTGAGGGGGTTTGGGGTACCCCTAGGTGTGTACACCCCAAAATTGGGGGGGTTTGGGTGGAGATTTGGGGTCCTGGGTGGAGATTTGGGGTCCTGAGTGGAGATTTTGGGGGTCCTGAGGGGGTTTTGGGGTACCCCCGGGTGTGTTCACCCCAAAATTGGGGGGTTTGGGTGAAGATTTGGGGTCCTGAGGGGGTTTTGGGGTATCCCTGGGTGTGTTCATCCCGAAATTGGGAGGCTTTGGGTGGAGATTTGGGGTGCTGGGTGGAGATTTGGGGTCCTGAGGGGGTTTTGGGGTACCCCCGATCATGTTCATCCCAATATTGGGGGGGTTTGGGTGGAGATTTGGGGTCCTCGGTGGAGATTTGGGGGTCCTAGGTGGGTTTTGGGGTAACCCTGACTCTGAAATTGGGGGGGTTTGGGTGGAGATTTGGGGTGCTGGGTGGAGACTTGGGGTGCCCCTGTGCATGTTCACCCCCAAAACTGGGGGGGGTTTGGGTTGAGATTTGGGGTCCTGGGTGGAGATTTGGGGTCCTGGGTGGAGATTTGGGGGTCCTGGGTGGGTTTTGGGGTACCCCTGGGTGTGTGCAGCCTGAAATTGAGGGGGTTTGGGTGGAGATTTGGGGGTCCTGAGGGGGTTTGGGGTACCCCCAGTCATGTTCATCCCAATATTAGGGGGGTTTGGGTGGAGATTTGGGGTGCTGGGTGGAGATTTGGGGGTCCTGAGGGGGTTTTGGAGGACCCCTGGGTGTGTTCACCCCAAAATTGGGGGGTTTGGGTGAAGATTTGGGGTCCTGAGGGGATTTTGGGGTACCCCTGGGTGTGTTCACTCCAATATTAGGGGGGTTTGGGTGGAGATTTGGGGGGTCCTGGGTGGGTTTTTGAGGTGTCCCAGTGGGGCTGTGAACTCACCCCCAAGTCTGGATGTTTTTGGGGTTCCTTGGATGTTTTTGGGGTACCCTGGGCCATTTTTGGGGTGCATTTCGGGGTCCCCCTGACCAGCTGTGTCCCCCTCTCTCAGCCCAAGGTGGTGTGGCTCAAGATCCAGGTTTGGGGTTCACCTGGGGAAGGGTTTTGGGGTGTCCCAATGGGGCTCTGGTTGTTCTTGGGGTTTTTGAGGTGTCCCAATGGGGCTGTGAACTCATCCCCGGGTCTGGGTGTTTTTGGGGTGCCCTGGGCTGTTTTTGGGGTGCATTTCAGGGTTCACCTGACAAGGTGTGTCCCTCCCAGCCTCAAGATCCAGGTGTGGGGTTCACCTGAGTCCCCTCAGGGTCCTGGGTGGGTTTTGGGGTGTCCCAATGGGGCTGTGGATGCATCCCCAGGTCTGGATGTTTTTGGGTGGTTTTGGGCTGTTTTTGGGGTACCCTGGGCTATTTTTGGGGTTCATTTCGGGGTTCCCTGACCGTGTCCCCCCCTCTCCCAGCCTAAGGTGGTGTGGCTCAAGATCCAGGTTTGGGGTTCACCTGGGGAAGGGTTTTGGGGTGTCCCAGTGGGACTGTGGTTGTTTTTAGGGTGTCCCAACGGGACTATGGATGCATCCCCAGGTCTGGGTGTTTTTGGGGTGCCCTGGGCTATTTTTGGGGTGCATTTTGGGGCTTCCCTGACCAGCTGTCCCCCCCTCCCAGCCCAAGGTGGTATGGCTCAAGGTGGGGTTCACCTGAGGAAGGGTTTTGGGGTGTCCCAATGGGGCTCTGGTTGTTCTTGGGGTTTTTGAGGTGTCCCAATGGGGCTGTGAACTCATCCCCGGGTCTGGGTGTTTTTGGGGTGCCCTGGGCTATTTTTGGGGTGCATTTCGGGGTTCACCTGACCAGGTGTGTCCCTCCCAGCCTCAAGATCCAGGTGTGGGGTTCACCTGAGTCCCCTCAGGGTCCTGGGTGGGTTTTGGGGTGTCCCAATGGGGCTGTGGATGCATCCCCAGGCCTGGATGTTTTTGGGTGGTTTTGGGCTGTTTTTGGGGTGCCCTGGGCTATTTTTGGGGTGCATTTCGGGGTTCCCTGACCATGTGTGCCCCCCTCCCAGCCCAAGGTGGTGCGGCTCAAGATCCAGGTGTGGGGTTCACCTGGGGAAGGGTTTTGGGGTGTCCCAGTGGGACTGTGGATGCATCCCCAGCTGTGGATGTTTTTGGGGTACCTTGGGCTATTTTCGGGGTTCATTTCGGGGTTCCCTGACCGTGTCCCCCCCTCCCAGCCCAAGGTGGTGTGGCTCAAGAACCAGGTGTGGGTTCACCTGAGTCCCCTCAGGGTCCTGGGTGGTTTTTGGGGTGTCCCAATGGGGCTGTGGCTGCATCCCCAGCTGTGGCTGGTTTTGGGGTGCCTTGGAGTATTTTTGGGGTTCATTTCGGGGTTCCCTGACCGTGTGTCCCCCCTCCCAGCCCAGGGTGGTGTGGCTGAAGATCCAGGTGTGGGATTCACCTAGAGAGGGTTTTTGGGAAGGGTTTTTGGGGTGTCCCAATGGGACTATGGATGCATTCCCAGCTGTGGCTGCTTTTGGGGTGCCCTGGGCTATTTTTGGGGTCCCCCTGACCATGTCCCCCCCCCTTCCAGCCCAAGGTGGTGTGGCTCAAGAACCAGGTGTGGGGTTCACCTGGGGAAGGGTTTTGGGGTGTCCCAATGGGACTGTGGTTGTTTTTGGGGTGTCCCAATGGGACTATGGATGCATCCCCAGGTCTGGGTGTTTTTGGGGTACCTTGGAGTATTTTTGGGGTTCATTTCGGGGTTCCCTGACCATGTCCCCCCCCCTTCCAGCCCAAGGTGGTGTGGCTCAAGATCCAGGTTTGGGGTTCACCTGGGGAAGGGTTTTGGGGTGTCCCAATGGGGCTCTGGTTGTTCTTGGGGTTTTTGAGGTGTCCCAATGGGGCTGTGAACTCACCCCCGGGTCTGGGTGTTTTTGGGGTGCCCTGGGCCATTTTCGGGGTGCATTTCAGGGTTCCCCTGACCATGTCCCCCCCTCCCAGCCCAGGGTGGTGTGGCTCAAGATCCAGGTGTGGGATTCACCTAGAGAGGGTTTTTGGGAAGGGTTTTTGGGGTGTCCCAATGGGACTATGGATGCATCTGCAGGTCTGGGTGTTTTTGGGGTGCCCTGGGCTATTTTTGGGGCGCATTTCAGGGTTCCCTGACCGTCTCCCCCCCTCCCAGCCCAGGGTGGTGTGGCTCAAGATCCAGGTTTGGGGTTCACCTGAGGAAGGGTTTTTGGGGTGTCCCAATGGGACTATGGATGCATCCCCAGGTCTGGGTGTTTTTGGGTGGTTTTGGGCTGTTTTTGGGGTGCCCTGGGCTATTTTCGGGGTTCATTTCAGGGTTCCCTGACCGTGTCCCCCCCTCCCAGCCCAGGGTGGTGTGGCTCAAGATCCAGGTGTGGGATTCACCTAGAGAGGGTTTTTGGGAAGGGTTTTTGGGGTGTCCCAATGGGACTATGGATGCATCCCCAGCTGTGGCTGTTTTTGGGGTGCCCTGGGCTATTTTTGGGGTCCCCCTGACCGTGTCCCCCCCCTCCCAGCCCAAGGTGGTGTGGCTCAAGAACCAGATGTGGGGTTCACCTGGGGAAGGGTTTTGGGGTGTCCCAATGGGACTGTGGTTGTTTTTGGGGTGTCCCAATGGGACAATGGATGCATCCCCAGGTCTGGGTGTTTTTGGGGTGTTTTTGGGGTGCCCTGGGCTATTTTTGGGGTGCATTTCAGGGTTCCCCTGACCGTGTCCCCCCCTCCCAGCCCAAGGTGGTGTGGCTGAAAATCCAGGTGTGGGATTCACCTTAGAGAGGGTTTTTGGAAGGGTTTTTGGGGCGTCCCAATGGGACTATGGATGCATCTGCAGGTCTGGGTGTTTTTGGGGTGCCCTGGACTATTTTTGGGGCGCATTTCAGGGTTCCCCTGACCGTGTTCCCCCCTCCCAGCCCAAGGTGGTGTGGCTCAAGATCCAGGTGTGGGGTTCACCTGAGGAAGGGTTTTTGGGGTGTGAACTCATCCCCAGGTCTGGGTGTTTTTGGGTGGTTTTGGGCTGTTTTTGGGGTGCCTTGGGGTATTTTTGGGGTGCATTTCTGGGCTCCCCTGACCGTGTCCCCCCCTCCCAGCCCAAGGTGGTGTGGCTCAAGATCCAGGTTTGGGGTTCACCTGAGGAAGGGTTTTTGGGGTGTCCCAATGGGGCTGTGGATGCATCCCCAGGTTTGGGTGTTTTTGGGTGGTTTTGGGCTGTTTTTGGGGTGCCCTGGGCTATTTTTGGGGTGCATTTTGGGGTTCCCTGACCGTGTCCCCCCCTCCCAGCCCAAGGTGGTGTGGCTCAAGATCCAGGTGTGGGGTTCACCTGAGGAAGGGTTTTTGGGGTGTCCCAATGGGGCTCTGGTTGGTTTTGAAGAGTCCCAATGGGGCTATGGATGCATCCCCAGCTGTGGCTGTTTTTGGGGTGCCCTGGGCCATTTTCGGGGTTCATTTCGGGGTTCCCTGACCGTGTCCCCCCCTCCCAGCCCAGGGTGGTGTGGCTCAAGAACCAGGTGTGGGGTTCACCTGAGTCCCCTCAGGGTCCTGGGTGGGTTTTGGGGTGTCCCAATGGGACTATGGATGCATCCCCAGGCCTGGATGTTTTTGGGTGGTTTTGGGCTGGTTTTGGGGTACCCTGGTCCATTTTCAGGGTTCATTTCGGGGTTCCCTGACCGTGTCCCCCCCTCCCAGCCCAAGGTGGTGTGGCTCAAGATCCAGGTGTGGGGTTCACCTGAGTCTCTTTAGGGTCCTAGGGATGGTTTTGGGGTGTCCCAATGGGGCTGTGAACTCATCCCCAGGTCTGGGTGTTTTTGGGGTGCCCTGGGCTGTTTTTGGGGTGCATTTCGGGGTTCCCTGACCGTGTCCCCCCCTCTCCCAGCCCAAGGTGGTGTGGCTCAAGAACCAGGTGTGGAGTTCACCTGGGGAGGGGTTTTGGGGTGTCCCAATGGGGCTCTGGTTGTTTTTGGGGTGTCCCAATGGGGCTCTGGTTGGTTTTGAAGAGTCCCAGTGGGGCTGTGGATGCATCCCCAGCTGTGGCTGTTTTTGGGGTACCTTGGGGTATTTTCGGGGTTCATTTCGGGGTTCCCTGACCGTGTCCCCCCCCCTCCCAGCCCAAGGTGGTGTGGCTCAAGAACCAGGTGTGGGGTTCACCTGAGGAAGGGTTTTTGGGGTGTCCCAATGGGGCTCTGGTTGTTTTTGAAGTGTCCCAATGGGGCTGTGAACTCATCCCCAGGTCTGGGTGTTTTTGGGGTACCCTGGGCTATTTTCGGGGTGCATTTCGGGGTTCCCTGACCGTGTGTGCCCCCCTCCCAGCCCAAGGTGGTGTGGCTCAAGAACCAGGTGTGGGGTTCACCTGGGGAGGGGTTTTGGGGTGTCCCAATGGGGATGTGAACTCACCCCCGGGTCTGGGTGTTTTTGGGGTGCCCTGGGCTATTTTCGGGGTGCATTTCGGGGTTCCCTGACCGTGTCCCCCCCTCCCAGCCCAAGGTGGTGTGGCTCAAGATCCAGGTGTGGGATTCACCTAGAGAGGGTTTTTGGGAAGGGTTTTTGGGGTGTCCCAACGGGACTATGGATGCATCCCCAGCTGTGGCTGGTTTTGGGGTGCCCTGGGCTATTTTCGGGGTTCATTTCGGGGTTCCCTGACCGTGTCCCCCCCTCCCAGCCCAAGGTGGTGTGGCTCAAGAACCAGGTGTGGGGTTCACCTGAGGAAGGGTTTTTGGGGTGTGAACTCACCCCTGGGTCTGGGTGTTTTTGGGGTACCCTGGGCCATTTTCGGGGTGCATTTCGGGGTTCCCTGACCGTGTCCCCCCCCCTCCCAGCCCAAGGTGGTGTGGCTCAAGAACCAGATGGCCATCGGGGATGACCCCAAGTTCCTGGCGCGGCACAGCCAGGGGGTGCTGACGCTGCTGATCCGCAAGCCGGGGCCCTTCGACGGCGGCACCTACACCTGCAGGGCTGTCAACGAGCTGGGCGAGGCCCTGACCGAGTGCCGCCTCGAAATTCGGGGTGAGGGGCGCCCCAACATGGGCCGGGGGTCCCCACAATCACGGGGGGGGGGGGTCCCCAGAATCGCGGGGGGGTCCCCAAAATCGGGAGGGGTTCCCAAAGTTTTGGAGGGGAGGATGTGAATACCGTTGTGAACACCTGGGGGCGGAACGGCCAGGGGAAGAAGGGGCACCCCAAAATTTGGGGGAGGTCCTAAGTGATTTTGGGGTGAGGGGGTCCCCAAAATGAGGGGGGGTCTGCAAAATCATAGGGGGTCCCCAAAATCGGGAGGGGTTTCCAGAATTTTGGAGGGAGGTTGTGAATAGCTGGGCGAGGGTTGTGAACACCTGGGGGAGGAGCGGCCATGGGAAGAAGGGGCACCCCAAAATTTGGGGGGGGTCCTGAGTGATTTTGGGGTGAGGGAGTCCCCAAAATATGGGGGGGGTCCACAAAATCTGGGAGGGGGGGGTCTGTAAAATTGAGGGGGTCCCCAAAATCAGGAGCGGTTCCCAAAATTTTGGAGGGAGTTTGTGAATAGCTGGGTCAGGGTTGTGGTACCTGGGACTGATTTTGGGGTAAAGGGGCTCCCCAAAATTGGGGGGGGTCCCCAAAATCTGGGGGTGGTCCTGAGTGAATTTTGGGGTGAGGGGGTCTCCAAAATCAGGAGGGGTCCCCAAAATCGGGAGGGGTTTCCAGAATTTTGGGTGGAGGTTGCGAATACCATTGTGAACACCCGGGGGAGGAATGGCCAGGGGAAGAAGGGGCACCCCAAAATTTGGGGGAGGTCCTGAGTGATTTTGGGGTGAGGGGATCCCCAAAATATGGGGGGGGTCCACAAAATCGCAGGGGGTCCCCAAAATCGGGGGGGGGTCCCAAAATTTTGGAGGGAGTTTGTGAATAGCTGGGTAAGGGTTGTGGTACCTGAGATGATTTTGGGGTGAGGGGGCTCCCCAAAATTGGGGGGGTCCCCAAAATCTGGGGGTGGTCCTGAGTGAATTTTGGGGTGAGGGGGTCTCCAAAATCAGGAGGGGTCCCCAAAATCGGGAGGGGTTTCCAGAATTTTGGGTGGAGGTTGCGAATACCATTGTGAACACCTGGGGGAGGAACGGCCAGGGGGAGAAGGGGCACCCCAAAATTTGGGGGGGTCCTGAGTGATTTTGGGGTGAGGGGGTCCCCAAAACTGGGGGGTCCCCAAAATCTAGGGGAGGTCCTGAGTGATTTTGGGGTGAGGGGGTCCCCAAAAAATGGGGGGGGGTCCACAAAATCACAGGGGGTCCCCAAAATCGGGAGGGGTTCCCAGAATTTTGGAGGAAGTCGTGAATAGCTGGGGGAGGGTTGTGGTACCTGAGATGATTTCGGGGTGAGGAGGGTCCCCAAAACTGGGGGGGTCCCCAAAATCTGGGGGTGGTCCTGAGTGAATTTTGGGGTGAGGGGGTCCCCAAAATCGCAGGGGAACCCCAAAATCAGGGTGGGTTTCCAAAATTTTGGGAGAGGTCGTGGATATTTGGTGAATATCTGAGACTGATTTTGGGGTGAGGGGGTCCCCAAAATATGGGAGGGGTCCACAAAATCTGGGAGGGGGGTCCCTAAAATTGAGGGGGTCCCCAAAATCGGGAGCGGTTCCCAAAATTTTGGAGGAAGTCGTGAATAGCTGGGGGAGGGTTGTGGTACCTGGGACTGATTTTGGGGTGAGGGGGGTCCCCAAAATTGGGGGCGTCTCCAAAATCTGGGGGTGGTCCTGAGTGAATTTTGGGGTGAGGGGGTCTCCAAAATCTGGGGGGGTCCCCAAAATCGCAGGGGGTCCCCAAAATCAGGGTGGGTTTCCAAAATTTTGGGAGAGGTCGTGGATATTTGGTGAATATCTGAGACTGATTTTGGGGTGAGGGGGTCCCCAAAATATGGGGGGGGTTCACAAAATCTGGGGGGGTGTCCCTGAAATTGAGGGGATCCCCAAAATCGGGGGGGGTTCCCAAAATTTTGGAGGAAGTCGTGAATAGCTGGGGGAGGGTTGTGGTACCTGGGACTGATTTTGGGGTGAGGGGCTCCCCAAAATTGGGGAATTGAAGCCCCCTCAATGTTTTGTCTCTCCCTCCACAGTGCCCCAGTGATGGTGACAAAAAATGGTGAGGGGGTGCTTAATTTTGGGGGGGTTTAATTTTTAATTAATTCAATTAATTCATTAATTTTAATGAATTAATTAAAACCTCCCCTATTTAATTAGGGGGTTTGATTGGGAAGTTTAATGGGGGGGGTTTGGTTGGGAGGATTAATTGGGGGGTTAAACAGAAAGGTTTTGCTTGAGTTTAATTGGGGTGTTTTAATTAAGGGGTTTAATTAGTGATTGCTTTAATTGGGGGGGTTGAATGGAGATGTTTAATTAGGGCTGTTAATTAGGGGGGTCTTTAATTGAGGGAGTTAACTGGTGATCTTTGGGGCTGTATTTGGGGGATATTTAATTTGGGAGGTTTAATTAGGAGATTTTTAATTTGGAGGGGGGGTGTTTAATTGGTGGGATGGATTTTGAGGTGACGTTTGAGGGGTTCTCCCTCATTTTGGGGTGCTGACCCCCATTTTTGCCACCGTCCTGCAGAGCCACGGGCCCATGGTGGTGAGGAAGAAGAGTGTGTGGGTGACGAAGGCCCCATAAGCCCCAATAAAAATAAAGAATCTGAGCAATCCCCCAGAGTCTTTGTGCTTCATTTTGGGGAGGGGGCACCTGAGGAATCGGGGAGCGCTTTTCCCACCTTTTCCACTTCATGGTTTCTTCTCTTTCGGTGTTTCCTGGCCCTTTTTCATTCCATTTGCTGCCTTTTCTCCCCTTATGTTTCCCTCCATTTTTGTCTCCTCACCTCACGTTTCCCACCATTTTCTCCCTCATATTTCCCTTTATTCCCCTCACATTTCCCTCCCTTTTCTCCCCTCACATTTCCCTTTTTTTCTCCCCTCACATTCCCCACTCTTTTGCCCCTCACATTTCCTGCTCTTTATTCCCCTCATGTTTTCCAGCCTTTCTCCCCTCACATTTCCCTCCTTTTTCCGTCACATTTCTCCCTCATGTTTCCCACTCTTTTCCCCCCTTTATTCCCCTCACATTTTCCACCCTTTTTCCCCTCATGTTTCCCACTTTTTTCCTTCACAGTTCCTGCTTTTTATTCCACTCACATTTTGGGCCCTTTTGTCCCCTCATGTTTCCCACCCTTTTTTCCCCCCTCACATTTCCTGCTCTTTTCTCCCTCATGTTTCCCTTTATTCCCCTCACATTTCCCTCCCTTTTCTCCCCTCACATTTCCCACTCTTTTCCCCTCATATTTATTCCCCTTTTTCCCTCACATTTCCTGCATTTTTACCTCCCTTGTCACATTTCCCATTCTTTTTCCCCTCATATTTCCTGCTCTTCATTCCCCTCACATTTTGGGCCCTTTTCTCCCCTCATGTTTCCCCCCTTTTTTCCCTCACATTTCCCTTTACTCCCCTCATACTTCCCACCCTTTCTCCCCTCACATTTTCCCCTCTTTTCCCCCTCATATTTCCTGCCATTTTTTCACATCGCATTTTCTGCTCTTTTCCCCCTCACATTTCCCCCCTTTTCTCTCCTTGTTTCATACCTTGTCTTCCTCTCATTTCCTGTCCCTTTCACTCGGCTTTACTGTGCTTTTTGCCTTCCATTTGCTGCCTTTCCTCCCCTCACGTTTCCCGCCCTTTTCCCTTCACATTTTCTGCCTTTGTTTCCTCTCACACTTTCTGCCTTTTTGCCTCTCTTTTCCCACCCTTTTTCCCTCAGACTTCCCACACTTTTCCCCTCACATTTTCTCCATTTTCTCCTCTTTTCCCCCTCCCTCCCCTTTCCCCCCCTCACATTCCCACCATTTTCCCCCGTTTCTCCCTTTTTCTCCCCTCACGTCTGCCACCCTTTCTCCCCTCATATTTCCTGCCATTTTTTCTCATCGCATTTTCTGCTCTTTTCCCCCTCACATTTCCCCCCTTTTCTCCCCTTGTTTCATACCTTGTCTTCCTCTCATTTCCTGTCCCTTTCACTCGGCTTTACTGTGCTTTTTGCCTTCCATTTGCTGCCTTTCCTCCCCTCACGTTTCCCACCCTTTTCTCCCCTCACGTTTCCCGCCCTTTTCCCTTCACATTTTCTGCCTTTTTCCCTCTCACACTATCTGCCTTTTTTCCTCTCTTTTCCTACCCTTTTCCCCCTCAGACTTCCCACACTTTTCCCCTCACATTTTCTCCATTTTCTCCTCTTTTCCCCCTCACATTTCCCCCCTTTTCTCCCCTTGTTTCATACCTTGTCTTCCTCTCATTTCCTGTCCCTTTCACTCAGCTTTACTGTGCTTTTTGCCTTCCATTTGCTGCCTTTCCTCCCCTCACGTTTCCCGCCCTTTTTTCCCCTCACGTTTCCCGCCTTTTTCTCCCCTCACGTTTCCCGCCCTTTCCCCCTCACATTTTCTGCCCTTTTTCCTCTCACACTTTCTGCCTTTTTTCCTCTCTTTTCCCACCCTTTTTCCCTCAGACTTCCCACACTTTCCCCCTCACATTTTCTCCATTTTCTCCTCTTTTCCCCCCTCATTCCCCACCATTTTCCCCCTCATATTTCCCACCCTTTTCCCTCCCTTTTGCCCCCTCACAGACACTCAGCTGCTCATTAAGAAGCACAAATGTCCCTTTAACGACAACACCTCTGCAGCCCCCAATTTAAGGCCAATTTAATTTATCGTCTCGTCCTAAATCCCAATTGTCCAAATATTTATTACTTTAATTATATTACTATGTTTATAACCATTTTATTACTATTCATCCTTTTAAAATTTTAAAAGCAAGTGATTGGTGTTCTTCACACATCTGGTATGAGTACCTCATCCCTTTCTTTAAAAAAATATCCCACATACATAGTTTCTATGTTAACATTATGTTATAACCTAAAATTATATTTGAGAAAATGTATTCAGCAAAATCTGGGGGAGGTCCTGACCGAGTGTTGGCTCAAGATTTGGGGTGAGGGGATCCCCAAAATTGGAAGGAATCCGAAAGAAAGAGGCTTGGCGGATGTGAAAAATGCGTATTTTGTGATTGGCTTTTGGCAAATATTAAAACTAATATTTTATGTGTTGTGTTAGAAAGTAATGTTGTATTAATTCTCTTAAGTAGTGTGTTAAATATAGTTCTAGGTTATAAAAAAAAATGTTAAAATAGAAACGATGCTATGTAGGATACTCTTTTTAAAGAAAGGACTCGCAATGAGACAGCAGCCACAGAGCACCTGAATCTTCCAGAGAAAAATAATTTATTGCTCCATTATCAGAAGAAATGAACTTTTTCCCGTCTCGAAGGTGTTGTTAGGATTCAGAGGAAGAAGCTGATGATGACCAGAGAGAATCCTGTGTTTGAATGGAATTTATGCATCATGTATGAAGTGTATGAATATGCAACAGGCTGTTGTTTTAAAGGGTTAATCCTTTGTTAACTGTGTCCTTTTTCGGGCTTGTGCTGCCCAGAAAAAGGTACCCAAAAACCTCTGTAACCCTTTTTATTCATTGTCTCATATTGCCCTAATTCAAACTGTCCAAATTATTATTACTCTAATCGTATTACTATGTTTATAACCATTTTATTACTCTTAAACTTTTAAAATTTAACACAAAAAAAAACCCCAAGAAATTGGCGTTTTTCACACCGGGAATTTTGTTTCTTTCTTTTAAAATTTAACACAAAAAACCCCAAGAAATTGGCGGTTTTCATACCGGGATTTTTTTTTTTTCTTTTAAAATTTAACACAAAAAACCCCAAGAAATTGGCATTTTTCACACCAGGAATTTCCCGGAATTGACTCAGCACAGGGGGTGGGAGGATTTTTCCCAGCATTGGGAAGCAAGGGGAGAAAAAAAGAAGGAGAAACTCGAAAGTCTTTGAGTCATTTCTGAGAATCGGGGCGTTGTTTTTCAATGCCTGAGGAAACTCGGGGAAAAAGGGGAAATTGGTGCCCAAACAAAACCCGAGATCCCCTCGGAATTAAAAGTCTCAGATCCAGGTATTTGGCATTGGGGAAAGTTTGGTTTTTTATGATAATTCTGTTTAAAGTTCTTCATTAAAGCTCTGCAGACAGGCATTGCTTTAAGTTTTTTGAGAGAAAAAATTGTAAATTTTCTGGTTTGTCAGATTCTTTATGTCACGCTAGACATTATTTTCTGTAGCGCTGAGAGTTATTCTAAGCGTTAATACACAGAGCATTGTTTTATTTTTTTATTATTTTATTTTTTTATTATTTCATTTTTTATTCTTTTTATTTTGTATTCTTTTTATTTTGTATTATTTTTATTTTTATTATTTTTATTTTTATTATCTTTTTTTAATTCTTTTTATTTTGTATTCTTTTTTTTATTTTTTATTCTTTTTATTTTGTATTCTTTTTCTTTTGTATTCTTTTTCTTTTGTATTCTTTTTTTATTTTTTATTCTTTTTTTATTCTTTTTCTTTTTTATTCTTTTATTTTTTTATATTCTTTTTTTTATTCTTTTCTTTTTTATTCTTTTTATTTTGTATTCTTTTTATTTTGTATTCTTTTTTTATTTTTTATTCTTTTTATTTTGTATTCTTTTTCTTTTGTATTCTTTTTATTTTGTATTCTTTTTATTTTGTATTCTTTTTATTTTTTATTCTTTTTTATTTTTTATTCTTTTTATTTTTTATTCTTTTATTTTTTTATATTCTTTTTTTATTCTTCTATTTTTAATCTTTTCTTTTTAATTTTTTTATATTCTTTTTTAATTCTTTTCTTTTTTATTCTTTTACTTTTAATTTTTTTTATTCTTTTCTTTTTTATTCTTTTTATTTTGTATTCTTTTTATTTTGTATTCTTTTTTTATTTTTGATTCTTTTTATTTTTTATTCTTTTATTTTTAATTTTTTTATATTCTTTTTTTATTCTTTTCTCTTTTATTCTTTTACTTTTAATTTTTTTTATTCTTTTTTTATTCTTTTCTTTTTTATTCTTTTACTTTTAATTTTTTTTATTCTTTTTTTATTCTTTTCTTTTTTATTCTTTTTATTTTGTATTCTTTTTATTTTGTATTACCTTTTTATTTTTTATTCTTTTTATTTTTTATTATTTTATTTTTTACTTTTTATATTTTTTATTCTTTTCTTTTTTATTCTTTTATTTTTAGTTTTTTTATATTATTTTTTAATTATTCTTTTCTTTTTTATTCTTTTTTTAATTCTTTTACTTTTAATTTTTTTTATTCTTTTCTTTTTTATTCTTTTTTTAATTCTTTTACTTATAATTTTTTTTATTCTTTTTTTTATTCTTTTTTTTAATTATTTTACTTTTAATTTTTTTTTATTCTTTTCTTTTTTATCCTTCTTTTTTTTACTCTTTTATTCCTTTACCACTGTTTTATTCATTGTTTTATTGCTTTGTTTTCCCGCTTCTCACCAACCTTAAGGCTTCCGCTTAACTCCAACCGCAGCTCTGCCCTTTTCTCTTCCCTGCTTTTTGCAGCTTTCCCAAAACCCTCGGATTTTTCAGGATTTCCCACCCCCCCACGCCCCCTCCCATAATTGGGGTCCCCATTCAATATTTGGGGACCCCTCTGCCCCAAAATTTGGGTGGGAGGAGCACAAACCTCCCCCAACCCCCAAATTGTCCACGGCGTCTCCTCTTCCCCTTTTTTTTAAAAAAACCCAAAATTTGTGGTCGCCCCGCCCTGCAAAAATTTGAGTCACCCCCGTTACACAACGAGATGATTAATTGGTTTCGCAATTAAGGGGTGGGAATATGAAGAAAAATTTATTTTATTGGTGTGCCGTTAAATTCTCGCAGTTTGCTGTCGGCTAAAGGTGGGCACAGACACTTTTTTGTTGCTTTGTCCTCATTTAATCCTTTTCTTATATTTTTGTTAAGGTGGAATACACTTTTTGCTTTAGTTCTTTTTTTTTTTTTTAATTATTTTATTTTTTAAATTTTTTTTTTATTTTTTTTTTAAGGAAGGAGCCGTTTCTCACCTGAGGAAGAAATCGCAGAGCGAGAGGATGGGAAGAGCACAGAAGCCGAAACGTTTGGAATTCTGGATGATCAACAACACCCAGGACACCAACCTGGAGAACGTCAGGTGGGGCTGGGGGACACCAGAGGGACCCTCAGGGTGTGGGGATGGGGCATCTCCAGGATTTGGGATCATCTCCATGGTTGGGATCATCTCCATGGTTGGGATCATCTCCAGGGTTGGGATCATCTCCAGGCTCTGGGATCATCTCCAGGGTTGGGATCATCTCCAGGCTCTGGGATCATCTCCAGGGCTTGGGATCATCTCCAGGGTTTGGGATCATCTCCAGGGTTGGGATCATCTCCATGGTTGGGATCATCTCCAGGGCTTGGGATCATCTCCAGGCTCTGGGATCATCTCCAGGGTTGGGATCATCTCCAGGCTCTGGGATCATCTCCAGGGCTTGGGATCATCTCCAGGGTTTGGGATCATCTCCAGGGTTGGGATCATCTCCAGGGTTGGGATCATCTCCAGGGGTTGGGATCATCTCCAGGGTTGGGATCATCTCCAGGGTTTGGGATCATCTCCAGGGTTGGGATCATCTCCAGGCTCTGGGATCATCTCCAGGGTTGGGATCATCTCCAGGCTCTGGGATCATCTCCAGGGCTTGGGATCATCTCCAGGCTCTGGGATCATCTCCAGGGCTTGGGATCATCTCCAGGATTTGAGATCATCTCCAGGCTCTGGGATCATCTCCATGGTTGGGATCATCTCCATGGTTGGGATCATCTCCATGGTTGGGATCATCTCCAGGATCTGGGATCATCTCCAGGGTTTGGGATCATCTCCAGGCTCTGGGATCATCTCCAAGAGTTGGGATCATCTCCAGGGTTGGGATCATCTCCAGGGCTTGGGATCATCTCCAGGCTCTGGGATCATCTCCAGGGCTTGGGATCATCTCCAAGAGTTGGGATCCTCTCCAGGGTTTTGGATCATCTCCAGGTTTGGGATCATCTCCAGGGTTAGGGATCAACTCCAGGCTCTGGGATCATCTCCAGGGCTTGGGATCATCTCCATGGTTGGGATCATCTCCAGGGTTGGGATCATCTCCAGGCTCAGGGATCATCTCCAGGGTTGGGATCATCTCCAGGGTTGGGATCATCTCCAGGCTCAGGGATCATCTCCAGGGTTGGGATCATCTCCAGGGGTTGGGATCATCTCCAGGGTTGGGATCATCTCCAGGATTTGGGATCATCTCCAGGGCTGGGATCATCTCCAGGGTTGGGATCATCTCCAGAGGTTGGGATCATCTCCAAGAGTTGGGATCATCTCCAGGGGTTGGGATCATCTCCAGGCTCTGGGATCATCTCCAGCCTCTGGGATCATCTCCAGGGTTGGGATCATCTCCAGAGGTTGGGATCATCTCCAAGAGTTGGGATCATCTCCAGGGTCTTGGATCATCTCCAGGGTTGGGATCATCTCCAGGGTCTTGGATCATCTCCAGGCTCTGGGATCATCTCCAGGGTCGGGATCATCTCCAGGGTTGGGATCATCTCCATGGTTGGGATCATCTCCAGGCTCTGGGATCATCTCCAAGATTTGGGATCATCTCCAGGGCTTGGGATCATCTCCAGGGTTGGGATCATCTCCAAGAGTTGGGATCATCTCCAGGGTCTTGGATCATCTCCAGGGCTTGGGATCATTGCCAGGGGTTGGGATCATCTCCATGGGTTGGGATCATCTCCAAGGGTTGGGATCATCTCCAGGCTCTGGGATCATCTCCAGGCTCTGGGATCATCTCCAGGGCTTGGGATCATCTCCAGGCTCTGGGATCATCTCCAGGGGTAGGGATCATCTCCAGGGCTTGGGATCATCTCCAAGAGTTGGGATCCTCTCCAGGGTTTTGGATCATCTCCAGGGTTGGGATCATCTCCAAGGGTTGGGATCATCTCCAGGTTTGGGATCATCTCCAGGGTTGGGATCATCTCCAGGGCTTGGGATCATTGCCAGGGGTTGGGATCATCTCCAGGGTTGGGATCATCTCCAAGGGTCGGGATCATCTCCAGGCTCTGGGATCATCTCCATGGGTTGGGATCATCTCCAGGGTTGGGATCATCTCCAGGGTTTGGGATCCTCTCCAGGATTTGGGATCATCTCCAGGGTTGGGATCATCTCCAGGGGTTGGGATCATTGCCAGGGGTTGGGATCATCTCCAGGGTTGGGATCATCTCCAAGGGTCGGGATCATCTCCAGGCTCTGGGATCATCTCCATGGGTTGGGATAATCTCCAGGGTTGGGATCATCTCCAGGGTTTGGGATCCTCTCCAGGATTTGGGATCATCTCCAGGGTTGGGATCATCTCCAGGGTTGGGATCATCTCCAGGGGTTGGGATCATCTCCAGGCTCTGGGATCATCTCCAGGGTTGGGATCATCTCCATGGGTTGGGATCATCTCCAGGAGTTGGGATCATCTCCAGGGTTGGGATCATCTCCAGGGGTTGGGATCATCTCCAGGGTTGGGATCATCTCCAGGCTCTGGGATCATCTCCATGGTTGGGATCATCTCCAGGGTTGGGATCATCTCCAGGGGTTGGGATCATCTCCAGGCTCTGGGATCATCTCCAGGGTTGGGATCATCTCCAGGCTCTGGGATCATCTCCAGGGTTGGGATTGTCTCCAGGGTTGGGATCATCTCCATGGTTGGGATCATCTCCAAGGTTTGGGATCATCTCCAGGCTCTGGGATCATCTCCATGGTTGGGATCATCTCCAGGAGTTGGGATCATCTCCAAGGTTTGGGATCATCTCCAGGCTCTGGAATCATCTCCAGGGTTGGGATCATCTCCAGGGTTGGGATCATCTCCAGGGTTGGGATCATCTCCAGGCTCTGGGATCATCTCCATGGTTGGGATCATCTCCAGGAGTTGGGATCATCTCCAAGGTTTGGGATCATCTCCAGGCTCTGGGATCATCTCCAGGGTTGGGATCATCTCCAGGGTTGGGATCATCTCCAGGCTCTGGGATCATCTCCAGGGTTGGGATCATCTCCATGGTTGGGATCATCTCCAGGAGTTGGGATCATCTCCAAGGTTTGGGATCATCTCCAGGCTCTGGAATCATCTCCAGGGTTGGGATCATCTCCAGGAGTTGGGATCATCTCCAGGAGTTGGGATCACCTCCCAGCGTTCCCAGCACCTCCTGGTGACCCCACCCCACCCCACGCTGACCCCACCCCTCCTTTCCCCCCCAGGTTTGACCAGAAACCCCTCACCCCCCTCAATCTCAGAGAGGAGATGCCCGCTGGCCACTCTCATCTCAGCCAGATTCCCCGCGAGCCCGGGCACCCGGAAACCGAGCGCCTCGTGGTCTACAAGTCCGACTTCTTCACCTTGGCCATCTTTGTCCACATGGAATGGAACGGCTCCAAGAGGCTGCAGCTGGAGCTGTCCCGCGGCATGGTCCACCTGGGAAACCAGGACGATTTGATAAAAACCTTTACCCGCATGAGCGAGATGAAGAATCCTCCCGACACCAAAACCACCGCCGTGACCCGCTGCAAGCTCCGCAACAGAGGCGAGGTGTCCACCTGGCTGTTGGCCGGCCCCTACAAGCTGAAGGCCACCCTGTCCTACCACACGGAATTCATCCTCAAGGTGAAGCTGAAGGAACAGAAGAATAATTGATAGCACTGAAAAGGAGCCGTGTGGGGTACTCTGGAACACCACTGGCACCTCTAGAACCCCATGGGCACCTCTAGAACCCCATGGGCACCTCTAGAACCCTGTAGGCACCTCTAGAACTCCACAGGCAACTCCAGAACCCCATAGGCACCTCTAGAATCCCATAGGCACTGCCAGAATCCCATAGGCATTTCCATAACCCCATAGGCATCACTAGAACCCTGTAGGCATTTCTAGAACCCCATGGGCACCTCTAGAACCCCATGGGCACCTCCATAACCCCATAGGCACTGCCAGAACCCTGTAGGCATTTCTAGAACCCCATAGGCACCTCCAGAACCCCACAGGCACCTCTAGAACCTTGTAGGCATCTCTAGAACTCCACAGGCAACTCCAGAACCCCATAGGCATCTCTAGAACCCCATAGGCACCTCCAGAACCCTGTAGGCATTTCTAGAACCCCAAAGGCACCTATAGAACCCTGTAGGCACCTCTAGAACTCCACAGGCACCTCCAGAACCCCACAGGCACCTCTAGAATCCCATAGGCATTTCCATAACCCCATAGGCACCTCTAGAACCCCGTAGGCATTTCTAGAACTCCACAGGGAAACCAGGACGATTTGAAAAAAACCTTTACCCGCATGAGCGAGATGAAGAATCCTCCCGACACCAAAAGCACCGCCGTGACCCGCTGCAAGCTCCGCAACAGAGGCGAGGTGTCCGCCTGGCTGTTGGCCGGCCCCTACAAGCTGAAGGCCACCCTGTCCTACCACACGGAATTCATCCTCAAGGTGAAGCTGAAGGAACAGAAGAATAATTGATAGCACTGGAAAGGAGCCGTGTGGGGTACTCTGGAACACCACTGGCACCTCTAGAACCCCATGGGCACCTCTAGAACCCCATGGGCACCTCCATAACCCCATAGGCACTGCCAGAATCCCGTAGGCATTTCCATAACCCCATAGGCACCTCTAGAACCCTGTAGGCACATCCATAACTCCATAGGCACCTCTAGAATCCCATAGGCACTGCCAGAATCCCATAGGCATTTCCATAACCCCATAGGTACCTCTAGAACCCCACAGGCAACTCCAGAACCCCATAGGCACCTCTAGAACCCTGTAGGCATTTCTAGAACCCCATAGGCACCTCTAGAACCCCACAGGCAACTCCAGAACCCCATAGGCACCTCTAGAACCCTGTAGGCATTTCTAGAACCCCATAGGCAACTCTAGAACCCTGTAGGCACCTCTAGAACTCCACAGGCAACTCCAGAACCCCATAGGCACCTCTAGAACCCCATAGGCACTGCCAGAACCCTGTAGGCATTTCTAGAACCCCATAGGCACCGCCAGAACCCTGTAGGCATTTCCATAACCCCATAGGCACCTCTAGAACCCCACAGGCACCTCTAGAACCCCACAGGCACCTCTAGAACCCTGCAGGCATTTTTAGAACCTTGTAGGCACCTCTAGAACCCCATAGGCACATCCATAACCCCATAGGCATCTCTAGAACCCCATAGGCACCTCTAGAACCTTGTAGGCACCTCTAGAACTCCACAGGCACCTCCATAACCCCATAGAGGCCTCTGGAATCCCATAGGTACCTCTAGAACCCATAGGCACCTCTAGAACATTGTAGGAACCTCTAGAAGCCCTCACAGACCTGAGGAACCTTCAGCAGAACCTCGTGGGCACCAGGAGAACCTCAGGGGAACCACCAGGAGCTTCTGGACACCGCTGGACCCTCATGGACATCCCGGGGTTGGGGTGTCCCACCAACTTCCACTTTGGATCTCCCCCTAGACCTCCCTCATTCCATTTTTGCTTTGCTCAATAAAATTAGAAGTTCTTGCACTTGGTCCACAGAGTAAAAAATCTGGGATTTGGGATCTGGGGACGTTTGGGATTTGGGGGGAATTTGGGGTCTGGAGGGGGAAGAAAAGGTTGGGGAGGGTCTGGGATTTGGGGGATGTTTGAGAACGGGGGTGCCTTGGAACTGGGGGGGATCTGGGAATGGGGAGTGTGGGATTGCAGCGGGGACAGGGAGGGAACTGGGCAGGAGAAGATTTGGGGTTTGGGGAGGGGAACCCCGGATGTGGGAAGGGATCGGGGGGCTGGGGCTGCTCGGGGGTGTTTGGGGTTTGGGGAGGGGTCTGGGGTGGGATCGGGAGTTTGGGGGCTGGGCTGGGGGGCAGAGCAGCTGCTCCAGTTCTCTGAAGATCCGGTGGGATTTTTCCTGTCGGTTTTGTGATGTGAAAAGTTGAGCTCCGACTGTCTCGGGAGGGTTGGATTATCAGGGGCTGGTTTATCAGTGGCTGGTTTATCAGGGGTTGGTTTATCAGGGGCTGGTGTTGCCTTCTGATACAAGGCAGGCGGCCTGGTTTCAGGAGACAGCACGGTGACCCATTCCCCAGGGTCGCTCGGGCCTAAGAAACACGCGGACACCAATATGGTGGAGGATCAAAGGCCTTTATTCTCTCTTCTCATGGGGTTTTATAGTCTAGGGGGCTTCTACGTCAGGTGGGGGTCTGTCCTTACCATCTATGGTTAGTAGGGGATGGAAAGTTACCTGGGCAAGTGGAAAGTTACCGGAATCCAGTTTAGGGGGCTGCATTCCTATGTTAATTTTCTTATCTAAGGGGGCAGAGGCCCTGTCTTCCCGTAACATCACGAGATCTTCCGAACGCCAGGCCCTATCTGCTACATCTCCCCCCCCTTTTTCACAAATGAATGAGGTAGTCATACACTGAAATGAGGTATAAGGTTGTAGTTCGATAGGGAAAAGGGGGTTTGGTACATCTGAGTAAGTTTTCGCCAGTCAAGGTTAGAACTTGTGGCTGGCAGTGTTCCCTGGTTGGATTCGTCGCCCAATGAACAGGATGTTGGCCCGTTCCAGGCGGGCCTGAACGAATGAGACCAGCTTGTTCAGCAGGCAAGGTCCGAAGGTAACCGCTAGAAGCAGCAATGCCGATGGACCTATTAGGGTAGAAATCAGAGTGGTTAGCCATGGTGATTGATTGAACCAGGACTCGAACCAGCCCTGTTGGGCTTCCCTGTCCTTCTGCCTCTGAGCCAGTCTGTTTCTGAGTTCTGCCATGGAGTCTCTTACGACTCCTGTGTGGTCTGCATAGAAGCAGCACTCCTCTCTCAAGGCGGCACACAGGCCTCCTTGCTGCATGAACAGGAGGTCCAGACCTCGCCTGTTCTGCAAGACCACTTCCGAGAGAGAGGAGACTGACTTCTCCAGGAAGGAGATGGATTTCTCGATCCTTTGCAGGTCCTCATCGATGGTCATTTGCAGCTGGGACAGTCCTTGGTGCTGTGTCGCTAGGGCTGAGACACCCGTTGCCGTTCCTGCTGCTCCTAGCCCGAGCAGCATTGCAATAGTTACACCTGTTAGTATTTCTCTTTTGTGAAGCCGGCTGGGTTCCTCAAAAAGGTGGTACACTTCTTCGTCTGAGTGGTACAGGACCCTAGGAACGATCAGAACTTGGACACAAAAGTCGTTAGAGTCATCAAATTTGGCAAGAGACACACAGGGACTCACTCCAGATCGCTGGCAAACCCACATCCCAGGTGCGGATGGGACTACCCACTTATTGTTTTTCCTGTTAGGCTTGACAACTTTGGTGCAGACGTTGCCTCTCCGCCTAGCTAGGGTTGCATTGCCAAAGCATCTGCCCTGGCCTGTGACTTGACTCAGGGTGATTCCTTTGCGAGGGGTTTCCCATCTGCACTGGTGAGGGGCATCGGCTGTGGAGTAACTGAAGGGAGTGTTTAAAGCAATTCCTTCATAAAAGGGAGGTTTGACATCGTAGCAAAGCCAGCAGGATTCGGTTAGGTTAGGGTTGGATTCATTCAGGGATATAAAGGTAGCTTCTAACATACGAAGGATTGGGTCTGAGTCTGATCTGGCTGCACGGTCTGTCTGAAAGACTTCCACATGGCTGGTTGGGACTTTGCTAACTCTAGTGGGTAAGGTTTTAGGGTAGGTTGCGTTTTTCTTTTTGGCACGCTTTTAATCACTTTGTTTGGTCCGACCGCTCGGCCACTGCACCGTAAGCGGGAATGCAAAATTGACCGCTCCCTGTGAGGGCACAGGGCACGAGGGTCTCCTGCCCCCCTGGGGGTCGCCGTGGCTGGGCCGCTGCATCGGGGTGTCTTCCCGCATCTCCTACAGATCCCTCTCGGGCGTGCCCGGAGCGAGGATGCTGCCAGGGAAAGCTGTGCCGGCTGGGGACAGCTCGCTGAGTTGCTGCCTTTCCCCAGAAGCCTGGGCTAACGCGGTCGTCCCGCCACCCCTGTTTAAATAGAATCCGCCCTGCCCCATCAAAAAGCATGCGCCTTATTTGCGTAATATCAAAAGTGAACAGATCATTATTGTTAGAAAGGTCGTTCACAAACGTGGGTACTACAGCTGAATTGACTCCTCTTTCTGAAATCGCTTTGACTTCTCCTGGGTTAACTGGGGTATATGCCCCCCGTTGGTTTCCCTGCGCTCCGGCAACTCCCACCGGGAAAGCGTTCAAGGAGGCTGCCGGTGCTCGGTCCCTACAAGCTGTCTTTGTTTTTCCCCAATCGGTGAGTTTGTGTTGCGACCGTTTCCCGATATTGTTTAAAGCTTTATTAGGTTTCGCTCGAAACAGTATTAATTCTGCTCTCTCGGTTTCTGAATCCCAGCCGGGCTCGGTCCGACCCCGCTCCTCCCTTCGGGGGTGGTGCCGTTCCTTCTCCCTGCGCTCCCCCCGCCTCCTGCCGGGGGAGGTCCTTGCCCTATAAGGACCTAATTTGAATAGAGCGCTCTGATTGGTCTTTCGCTCCACTGCGGGGGCCGCCCCTTCTCCCCCCTCTCCCGCACATGCGTTCTGGGGCGCGCTGACTGCATTTCCGCCCCCCGTCTCCTTACTTCCGCCCTCACCATGTGTTTCGGCGCCATCTTCAAACCCATACGGCGGCGGGGAGTCGGCGCCGCTCCCGGCGGGGTCGGCCGCGTTCCGCGCCTCCTCTGCCTGTCCCCGGCAGAAGAGCTGCGCGTGCCGCTCTGCCTCCCGCGCTGGGCTGGTGGCCGGCGGGGAAGGGACGGATAGAGAAACCGCGGATTTTTCGGAAGGTTCCGCGGGGGGGCTGGGACCCGGCGGGCTCCGCGAGAGGGTCGGGGGGTCCCATGGGGGCTCCGGGGGGTCTCCTGGGGGCTCTGGGCTCAGGCTCGGGAAGGGGTGGAACGCTCCCGGCCCCGGCATATTCCCGCATTCAATCCGATCGCTCTCAGACACTGTGTGAGTCGCGGCCCCCGCCCCCCGCTTTACTGCAAGAAATAAACGTATATGCGCGACTTTCCACGTCTCCTGTTCTTCTAATGCCTTGCGTAGGGCCTCTTCTCCTTTCCCCCACGCTTTGAGGCTTTTACCATTGCCTGAGGACTTAGTATCCTCTGCTAAGGCGGCAGTGCGCTTCTCCCGCACTTCCGAATATAATATATTTACCGGACGTTCGATCGTCCAGAGCTCTAGGAGCCTTGCAATAGCAAGATTAGAATTCCTGAGCTCACACTTAATTCTACATTCTATCCTAAACTGTGCATGCATATCTGATACGACCTTTGCATAGGATTCCATGTTCCTTGCCAGTCCGGGGACGTCTCCCCCGCTGCAGTCGGACCTGCCGCTGCAGCCGCTGTCTCCCGTCCAGGCGAATTCCCGTTCCCCGGGCGCTGATCGGCTTCCCGGGTTTTCGGCACCAGAATGTTGCCTTCTGATACAAGGCAGGCGGCCTGGTTTCAGGAGACAGCACGGTGACCCATTCCCCAGGGTCGCTCGGGCCTAAGAAACACGCGGACACCAATATGGTGGAGGATCAAAGGCCTTTATTCTCTCTTCTCATGGGGTTTTATAGTCTAGGGGGCTTCTACGTCAGGTGGGGGTCTGTCCTTACCATCTATGGTTAGTAGGGGATGGAAAGTTACCTGGGCAAGTGGAAAGTTACTGGAATCCAGTTCGGTGGGCTACATTCCTATGTTAATTTTCTTATCTAAGGGGGCAGGGGCCCTGTCTTCCCGTAACATCACGAGATCTTCCGAACGCCAGGCCCTATCTGCTACAGGCTGGCTTATCAAGGGTTGGTTTATCAGGGGTTGGATTATCAGGGGTTGGATTATCAGGGGGTTGGTTTATCAGGGGCTGGCTTATCAAGGGTTGGTTTATCAGTGGCTGGTTTATCAGTGGCTGGTTTATCAGGGACTGGCTTATCAGGGGTTGGCTTATCAGGGCTTGGCTTATCAAGGGACTGGCTTATCACGGGTTTGGTTTATCAGGGGTTGGCTTATCAGGAGTTGGCTTATCAAGGGTTAGTTTATCAGGGCTTGGCATATAAAGGGTTAGTTAATCAGGGGGTTGGCTTATCAAGGGTTAGTTGATCAGGGGTTGGCTTATCACCACACACATCAGGGTTGTTGGGAGCATGGGCGGGTGCACCTGTCCCTGTCCGTCTGTCCTTCCTCAGTCCCTCCTCGCGGTTCCAGAAATCTTTGGAATTTCAAAAACGGAGCCGTCGCTTCTCAAACTGCGGAGCCGGGGCCATCCCGGGCTCGGTGATTTCGGGGATTCTCCAAATCCGGGTCAGTTTTGGGTCCATTCACTCGTAGTTCAATCAGGAATTTGGGAAAGGGTTAAAAATAGGGAAGGAAGGGGCGGGGCTTGGGGAGGCTCCGGTGAAAGTGAAAGTTCTCATTGATTTTGGGAATGATCGGCTCCGTTGACCCTGAGGAGGTCGTTGGGGAGAGGGGAAAGAGCCCCAGGTGTGCCTGGAACACCAGGAGAGCCTGGAGTGGGGAGAAGGTTCTGGAACCAGGGAGAGCCAGAGCTGAGGAGATCCTGGAGCTGAGGAGATCCCAGAGCTGAGGAGACCCCAGAGCTGAGGAGATCCTGGAGCTGAGGAGACCCCGGAGCTGAGGAGACCCCAGAGCTGAGGAGATCCTGGAGCTGAGGAGATCCCGGAGCTGAGGAGATCCCGGAGCTGAGGAGATCCTGGAGCTGAGGAGATCCTGGAGCTGAGGAGACCCCAGAGCTGAGGAGATTTGGGAGCTGAGTTGATCCTGGACCTGAGGAGACCCCAGAGCTGAGGAGATTTGGGAGCTGAGGAGATCCAGGAGCTGAGGAGATCCCAGAGCTGAGGAGATCCTGGAGCTGAGGAGACCCCAGAGCTGAGGAGATCCTGGAGCTGAGGAGACCCCAGAGCTGAGGAGATCCTGAGCCAGGATGGGAGATTTACTGAGCCGCTCTGTGGAGATCCAGATCTCCAACAACACCCAGAACATCACCCTGAAGGACCCCAGGTGAGGCTCTGGGGGAACCCTTGGAGTCATCTCCAGGTGGGATCTCCATCCCATGGAGGGATCAGCTCCCAGGGGTTGTTCCACCCCATTCTGGTCCCACCAGCATCTCCCACTGATCCCACCCCGTTTCTCCCCCCAGGACCTACTTTTACTGTGGCTACTGCTACAGCGCCCCGCGGCCGGCGTTGCTCCCGGGCTGCTGTGACAGCTGCGTCTTCGCCAACAGCTCCTCGTTCTGGGGCGTGGCCGGGGTCCTGGTCTACGAGGCCGACCCCTTCACCTTGGCCATCCACTTCTCCAACCCCATCGACTACAACAAATACTCCCTGGAGCTGGGCCTGGAGCTGTCCCCATGCAAGGTCCACCTGGGCGACCTGGAGGCCACCTACACCCGCATGGCCAATGGAACCGTGCCCAGCTCCTGCCACAAGATCGAGTCCGCCCGCGTCGTCGTGGGCGATAGTCAGGGCACCGCCCGGGTGAGCCTCGGCCGCGTCCAGGTGGTGGCCACCATGTCCTCTGACACGGACACCACAGTCAAGGTGGTGCTGGAGGAACAGTAGGGACCGGGCTAGGAAGGCAGGGGACAGAATCCCTTTCCTGGGATTCTCACGTCCAGGAGAAGTGAGAACCTGCAGGACCTTCTTTGGAACCCCAAGGGCAGCCTGGAAGGTCCTGGATGGCCTGAGAACCCTGCAGACACCACCAGGACCCCTTAGACATCTCCAGAACTCCTTAGGCACCTCTAGAACCCTGTAGGAACTTCTAAAACCCCATTGAGACCCTTAGAACCCCACAGGCACCTCTAGAACCCCACAGGCACCTCTAATAACCCATAGAGACTCCTAGAACCCCATAGACTATTCCAGAACCCCATAGACACCTGTAGACACCTCCAGAACCCCATGGACATTGCTAGAACCCCATAGGCATCTCTAGAACCTCACAGGCACCCCAGAAGATCCGTCAGCAGAACCTCGTGGGCACCAGGAGAACTTCAGAGAACCCACCAGGACCTTCTGGGCAGGACGGACACCCCGGGGTTGGGTGGTCCCAGACCCCTCCCCTTTCCCACCCCGCGATCCCCGACCTCCCTCCATCCCCTTTGTGCTCCGCTCAATAAAATGGGAAATTCCTGCGCGTGGCCCAATTAAATTTTTATAAAAAATTGGGATTTGGGATCGGGGAGGAGCCTTGGGATTGGGAGGGGCGGGGCTGAGGGGCGGGGCCGGGGTGGGGGATGGGGGAGGGGGGAGCCCTGGGCCGGGAAAGGGTCTGGGGTCTGGGGGGCACACAGTGATACCAGTAACACCAGTTAAACCAGTTACACCAGTTAAACCAGTTAATCCACTTAAACCAGCTCTGGGAGAGAAACCAACCAGTTGAATGAGTTCCACTGGAGAATTAACCCAGTCAAATCAATTAGACCGATTAAACTGGTGCTGGTAGAGAAATTAACCAGTTGCACCAGTTACACTGGAGAATTAAACCAGTTAAACCAGTAACACCAGTTAAACCAGTTCTGGTAGAGAAATAAACCAGGAGAATTAAACCAGTTAAACCAAGTACACTAATTAAACTGGTGCTGGTAGAGAAATAAACCAGTTACACCAGTTACACTGGAGAATTAAACCAGTTAAACCAGTAACACCAGTTAAACCAGTTCTGGTAGAGAAATAAACCAGGAGAATTAAACCAGTCAAATCAATTAGACCAATTAAACTGGTGCTGGTAGAGAAATAAATGAGTTAGAACATTTACACTGGAGAATTAAAGCAGTAAAACCAGTAACACCAGTTAAACTGGTTCTGGTAGAGAAATAAACCAGTTACACCAGTTACACTGGAGAATTAATCCAGTTAAACCAAGTACACTAATTAAACTGGTGCTGGTAGAGAAATAAATCAGTTACACCAGTTACACTGGAGAATTAAACCAGTTAAACCAGTAACACCAGTTAAACCAGTTCTGGTAGAGAAATAAACCAGTTGCACCAGTTACACTGGAGAATTAAACCAGTTATACCCATTGCAATGGGGAATTAAACCAGTTTAGAAGGTTACAGTTACACTGGAGAATTAAACCAGTTAAACCCATTACAATGGGGAATTAAACCAGTTAAACCAGTAACACCAGTTCCACTGGAAAGAATTCCACGGCCAGGAAGGGGCCGGGGTTTGGGAAGGCTCCGGTGAAAGCGAAAGTTCCCGTTATTGATAAGGAGCAGCCGTTATCGCCCTGGAGCCGAGGGAGCGGCAACGGCAGCGCCGGGAACAGCGGGAGGAGAGCCTGGAGCTGAGGAGATTTGGGAGCTGAGGAGATCCCAGAGCTGAGGAGATTTTGGAGCTGAGGAGATTTGGGAGCTGAGGAGACCCCGCAGCTGAGGAGATTTGGGAACTGAGGAGATTTGGGAGCTGAGGAGATCCCAGAGCTGAGGAGATCCCGGAGCTGAGGAGATCCCGGAGCTGAGGAGATCCTGGAGCTGAGGAGATCCCGGAGCTGAGGAGATCCCAGAGCTGAGGAGATCCCGGAGCTGAGGAGATCCCGGAGCTGAGGAGATCCCAGAGCTGAGGAGATTTGGGAACTGCGGAGATCCCGGAGCTAAGGAGATCCCAGAGCTGAGGAGATCCCAGAGCTGAGGAGATCCCGGAGCTGAGGAGATCCCGGAGCTGAGGAGATCCTGGAGCTGAGGAGACCCTGGAGCTGAGGAGATTTGGGAGCTGAGGAGATCCCAGAGCTGAGGAGATCCCAGAGCTGAGGAGATCCTGGAGCTGAGGAGATCCCGGAGCTGAGGAGATTTGGGAGCTGAGGAGATTTGGGAGCTGAGGAGATCCCAGAGCTGAGGAGATCCCAGAGCTGAGGAGATCCCAGAGCTGAGGAGATTTGGGAGCTGAGGAGATCCTGGAGCTGAGGAGATCCCGGAGCTGAGGAGATTTGGGAGCTGAGGAGATCCAGAGCTGAGGAGATTTGGGAACAGCGGGGATCCTGGAGCTGAGGAGATTTGGGAGCTGAGGAGATTTTGGAGCTGAGGAGATCCTGGAGCTGAGGAGATCCCGGAGCTGAGGAGATTTGGGAGCTGAGGAGATCCCAGAGCTGAGGAGATCCCAGAGCTGAGGAGATTTGGGAGCTGAGGAGATCCTGGAGCTGAGGAGATCCCGGAGCTGAGGAGATTTGGGAGCTGAGGAGATCCAGAGCTGAGGAGATTTGGGAACAGCGGGGATCCTGGAGCTGAGGAGATTTGGGAGCTGAGGAGATTTTGGAGCTGAGGAGATCCCGGAGCTGAGGAGATCCTGGGGCTGAGGAGATTTGGGAACTGAGGAGATCCCGAAGCTGAGGACATCCTGGAGCCAGGATGGGGGTGAACATCACCCGCTTTGTGGAGATCGAGGTCATCAACAAGACCAAGAACATCACCCTGAAGGAACCCAGGTGAGGCTGGGGGGGGACATTGTGGGGGCTCTTGGGGTGTTGGGGAGCAGCTCCACCTGGGATCTCCATCCTGGGCTGGGATCTCCATCCTGGGCCGGGATCTCCATCCCAGGCCATGATCATCTCCAGGGTTTGGGGTCATCTCTCAAGTCCCAGCACCTCCCAGTGGTGGTGGCACCATCTCCCCATGTTCCCACCCCTCAATTCCTCTCTCCAGGATCCACTTCTTCAGTGGCCGCATCCTCCATGACCCAAAGCCCTCGGTGGCCCCGGGCTCCTGCAGCAGCTGCAAGTTCACCAACAAATCGGTGTTCTGGGGCTGCAACGGTGTCCTGGCCTACGAGGCCGAGTTCTTCACCTTGGCCATCTACTTCTCCAACCCCATCGACTACAACCGGTTCTCCGTGGAGATGGGCCTGGAGCTGTCCCTGGACAAGGTCCACAGGAAGGACCTGGGGACCACCTATGACCGCCTGGTCAGGAGCTCCCAGGGCTCCTCTTGCAACAGCTCCATGTTCCCCTGCGTCATCCTCAAGGAGAACCAGGAGAAAGCCCAGCTGAGCATTGGCCCCATCACGGTGACAGCCACCATGGTCAGAAACCGGAGCTCTGTCATCAGGGTGGAGATGGAGGAACAGAAAGAATTGGGGGAGGAAGCTGAGGGAGAGAAACCCTGTGATGTCCAGGGAGACAGGTCCAAGAGAAGTGAGAACCTGCGGGACCTTCTTCGGGACCTCCAGGACAGCCCTGGAAGGTCCTGGATGGCCTGAGAACCCTGCAGACATCACCAGAAACGCTTAGGTACCTCTAGAACCCTGTAGACACCTCTAGAACCCTGTAGGAATGTCTAAACCCCCATAGATACCCTTAGAACCCCACAGACACCTCTAGAACCTTTTTGGCACCTTTAGAGCTCCGTAGGCATAACTGGAACCCCATTATCACACCTAGAACCCTGCAAATACTGCTAGAAGCCCATAGGCACCTCTAGAACCCCATAAGTACCTCTAACAACCCATAGAGACCCCTAGAACCCCATAGAACCTTCCAGAACCCCATAGACACCTGTAGAAACCTCTAGAACCCCATAGATGCACATAGAAGTCTGGAGACACCTACAAAACCTTGTGGGATCCTCTAGAACCCCATGAGCACTGCTAGAACCCCACGGGCACCTATAGAACCCTGTAGGCACATCTAGAACCCCATAGACACCTCCATAACCCCATAGAAGCCTCTAGAACCCCAAAGGCACCTCTAGAACCCCACAGGCACCCCAGAAGATCCTTCAGCAGAACCTCGTGGGCACCAGGAGAACCTCAGAGAACCCACCAGGACCTTCTGGGCAGGACGGACACCCCGGGTTTGGGTGGTCCCAGACCCCTCCCCTCTCCCACCCCGTGATCCCCGACCTCCCTCCATCCCCTTTGTGCTCCGCTCAATAAAATGGGAAATTCCTGCGCTTGGCCCAATTAAATTTTTATAAAAAATTGGGATTTGGGATCGGGGAGGAGCCTTGGGATTGGGAGGGGCGGGGCTGAGGGGCGGGGCTGGGGTGGGGGTGGGGGAGGGGGAGATCTGGGATGGAGGGGGGAGCCCTGGGCCGGGAAAGGGTCTGGGGTCTGGGGGGGACACAGTGATACCAGTAACACCAGTTACACCAGTTAAATCAGTTAATCCACTTAAACCAGCTCTGGGAGAGAAACCAACTAGTTGAAGGAGTTCCACTGGAGAATTAACCCAGTCAAATCAATTAGACCAATTAAACTGGTGCTGGTAGAGAAACAAACCAGTTACACTGGAGAAGTAAATGAGTTACACCAGTTACACTGGAGAAATAAATGAGTTACACCAGTTACACTGGAGAATTAAAGCAGTAAAACCAGTAACACCAGTTAAACTGGTGCTGGTAAAGAAATAAACCAGTTACACCAGTTACACTGGAGAATTAACCCAGTCAAATCAATTAGACCGATTAAACTGGTGCTGGTAGAGAAATAAACGAGTTAAAACATTTACACTGGAGAATTAAACCAGTTAAACCAAGTACACTAATTAAACTGGTGCTGGTAGAGAAATAAATCAGTTACACCAGTTACACTGGATAATTAAACCAGTTAAACCAGTAACACCAGTTAAACCAGTTCTGGTAGAGAAATAAACCAGTTACACTGGAGAATTAAACCAGTTAAACCAGTAACACCAGTTAAACCAGTTCTGGTAGAGAAATAAACCAGTTACACTGGAGAATTAAACCAGTTAAACCAAGTGCACTAATTAAACTGGTGCTGGTAGAGAAATAAATCAGTTACACCAGTTACACTGGAGAATTAAACCAGCTATACCCATTGCAATGGGGAATTAAACCAGTTTAGAAGGTTACAGTTACACTGGAGAATTAAACCAGTTAAACCCATTACAATGGGGAATTAAACCAGTTAAACCAGTAACACCAGTTCCACTGGAAAGAATTCCACGGCCAGGAAGGGGCCGGGGTTTGGGAAGGCTCCGGTGAAAGTGAAAGTTCCCGTTATTGATAAGGAGCAGCCGTTATCGCCCTGGAGCCGAGGGAGCGGCAACGGCAGCACCGGGAACAGCGGGAGGAGAGCCTGGAGCTGATGAGATTTGGGAGCTGAGGAGATCCCAGAGCTGAGGAGATCCTGCAGCTGAGGAGATCCTGGAGCTGAGGAGATCCCGGAGCTGAGGAGATTTGGGAGCTGAGGAGATCCTGCAGCTGAGGAGATCCTGGAGCTGAGGAGACCCCAGAGCTGAGGAGATCCCAGAGCTGAGGAGATCCCAGAGCTGAGGAGATCCCGGAGCTGAGGAGATTTGGGAGCTGAGGAGATTTGGGAACTGAGGAGATCCTGGAGCTGAGGAGATCCCAGAGCTGAGGAGATCCCAGAGCTGAGGAGATTTGGGAACTGAGGAGATCCTGGAGCTGAGGAGATCCCAGAGCTGAGGAGATCCCGGAGCTGAGGAGATCCTGGAGCTGAGGAGATCCTGGAGCTGAGGAGATTTGGGAGCTGAGGAGATTTGGGAGCTGAGGAGATCCTGGGGCTGAGGAGATCCCGGAGCTGAGGAGATCCTGGAGCTGAGGAGATTTTGGGAGCTGAGGAGATTTTGGGAGCTGAGGAGATCCCGGAGCTGAGGAGATTTGGGAGCTGAGGAGATTTGGGAGCTGAGGAGATCCCGGAGCTGAGGAGACCCAGAGCTGAGGAGATCCTGGAGCTGAGGAGATCCCGGAGCTGAGGAGATCCCGGAGCTGAGGAGATCCTGGAGCTGAGGAGATTTGGGAGCTGAGGAGATTTGGGAGCTGAGGAGATCCTGGAGCTGAGGAGATCCTGGAGCTGAGGAGATTTGGGAGCTGAGGAGATCCTGGAGCTGAGGAGATCCCGGAGCTGAGGAGATCCTGGAGCTGAGGAGATTTGGGAGCTGAGGAGATTTGGGAACTGAGGAGATCCTGGAGCTGAGGAGATCCCAGAGCTGAGGAGACCCCAGAGCTGAGGAGATCCTGGAGCCAGGATGGGGTTGGGCAGCAGCCGCACTGTGGAGATCCAGATCTCCAACAACACCCAGAGCATCACCCTGAAGAACCCCAGGTGAGGCTTTGGGGGGAACCTTGGACTCATCTCCAGGTGGGATCTCCATCCCATGGAGGGATCAACTCCCAGGGGTTGTTCCACCCCATTCTGGTCCCACCAGCATCTCCCACTGATCCCACCCCGTTTCTCCCCCCAGGACCTTCTTTCTCCGTGGCCGCTGCTCCAAGCCCCCCCTGCCAGAGTTGTCCCCTGGCTCCAGGGACACCTGCACCTTCTCAGGTGACCCACAGCTCTGGAGCATGGCGGGGACCACAAGCGTGTCAGGGATCCTGGTCTACGAGGCCGAGTCCTTCTCCTTGGCCATCTACTTCTACAACCCCTGTGACGTTAACCAGTTCTCCATGAAGCTGGGCCTGGAGCTGTCCCCAGGTAAGGCCCACCTGGGTGATTTGAGGGCCACCCACCTCCGCATGGCCAGGGGAACCTACTCCAGCGCTGACCAGGACATCAGATTTGCCCGCGTCTTCGTGGGTGAGAGCCACGGGACCGTCCAGGTGAGCCACGGCCCCGTCAAGGTGACGGCCACCATGTCCCCTGACACGAGCTCCGCCCTCAAGGTGGTGCTGGAGGAACAGAGGGGATCGGGGGATGAAGCCAAGCGAGGGAAGCCCTGGGATGTCAAGAGAGACAGGTCCAAGAGGAATGAAATCCTGCAGGACCTTCTTCAGGACATCCTGGACAGCCCTGGAAGCGCAGGGACAGCCTGAGAATCCTGCAGGCATCACCAGAAACCTGTAGACACCTCTAGAACCCCATAGATGCCTCTAGAACCCCATAGACACCTCTAGAACCCCATAGATGCCTCTAGAATCCCATAGACACATCTAGAACTCCATAGGCATACCTAGAACCTGGCAGAGACTTTTAGAAGCACACAGGCATCTCTAGAACCCCATAGGCACCTCCAGAAACTTGTAGGCACCTCTAGAACCCCATAAATACCTCCACAACACCTCTAGAACCCCATAGGCACTGTCAGAACACCACAGGTTCCTCTAGAACCCCGTAGGCACATCTAAAACCTTGTAGGAACCTCTAGAAGCCCTCACAGACCTGAGGAACCTTCAGCAGAACCTCGTGGGCACCAGGAGAACCTCGAGGGAACCACCAGGACCTTCTGGACACCGCTGGAGCCTCATGGACACCCCGGGGTTGGGGTGTCCCACCAACTTCCACTTTGGGTCCCCCCCCAGACCTCCCTCATTCCGTTTTTGCTTTGCTCAATAAAATGGGAATTTTCCCCACTTTTGAGTCACAGAGTGAAAAATCTGGGATTTGGGATCTGGGGACGTTTGGGATTTGGGGGAATTTGGGGTCTGGAGGGGGAAGAAAAGATTGGGGAGGGGCTGGGATTTGGGGGATGTTTGAGAACGGGGGTGCCTTGGAACTGGGGGGATCTGGGAATGGGGAGTGTGGGATTGCAGCGGGGACAGGGAGGGAACTGGGCAGAAGAAGATCTCACCTTTCCCTCCCTTTTCCCCTCACATTTCCCCTTTTTCCCCTCACATTTCCTGCCCTTTTCTCCTCACATTTCCTCACTTTCCCCCTCACATTTCCCTCCCTTTTCTCCCCTCACGTTTCCCTCCCTTTTCCCCTTCATATTCCCCCCCATTTTCTCCCTCACATTTCCCGCCCTTTTTTCCCCCTCACATTTCCCTTTTCCCCTCACGTTTTCTGCCCTTTTTCCTCTCACAATTCCTGCCTTTCCCCCTCACATTTCCTGGATTTTTTCCTCACGTTTCCCTCCCTTTTCCCCTTCACATTTTCCCCCATTTTCTTCCTCACGTTTCTCTCCCTTTGTCTCCCCTCACATTTCCCGCCATTTTCTCCCCTCATGTTTCCCTTCCTTTTCCCCCTCACATTTCTCACTGCTTTTCACCTCACATTTTTTGCCCTTTTCCCTCTCTCACTTCCTGCTTTTCCCCTTACATTTCCTGGATTCTTCCTTGTGTTTTCATCGCTTTTCCCCTCACATTTCCTGCTCATTTCTCCCCTCACGTTTCCCGCCTTTTTCCCCCTCATGTTTCCCTCACATTTCTCACTTTTCCCCTCATATTTTCTGCCCCTTTTCCTCTCACAATTCCTGCCTTTCCCCCTCACATTTCCTGGCATTTTCCCTTGTTTCTTCCTCCCTATCTCCCCTCATGTTTCCCTCCATTTGTCTCCCCTCACATTTCCCGCCCTTTTCTCCCCTCACATTTCCCTCCCTTTTTCCCCCTCACATTTCTCACTTTTCCCCTCACGTTTTCTGCCCTTTTTCCTCTCACACTTCCTGTCTTTCCCCCTCACATTTACTGGATTTTTTCCTCACGTTTCCCTCCCTTTTCCCCTTCACATTTTCCCCCATTTTCTTCCTCACGTTTCTCTCCCTTTGTCTCCCCTCACATTTCCCGCCATTTTCTCCCCTCACATTTCCCTCCCTTTTCCCCCCTCACATTTCTCACTTTTCCCCTCATATTTTCTGCCCCTTTTCCTCTCACAATTCCTGCCTTTCCCCCTCACATTTCCTGGCATTTTCCCTTGTTTCTTCCTCCCTATTTCCCCTCATGTTTCCCTCCATTTGTCTCCCCTCGCATTTCCCGCCCTTTTGTCCCCTCACATTTCCCGCCCTTTTGTCCCCTCACATTTCTCCCCATTTTCCCCTTCACGTTTCTCACTTTCCCCCTCACAATTTCTGCTCTTTTTCCTCTCACACTTCCTGCCTTTCCCCCTCACATTTCCTGGATTTTTTCCTCACGTTTTCCTCCCTTTCCCCCCTCACGTTTCCCGCCCTTTTCTCCCCTCACAGTTCCCGCCATTTTCCCACCTCACATTTCCCTCCCTTTCCCCCCATAAATGCCTGGTGGGGGTCCCATTCCCGGGTTCAGGGGGTGTCAGAACCCCAAAATCCCTTAAATAGAGGGTGAAGGTCCCATAATTGTGACGTCTGGACCCCCCAAAATCCCCCAAACCCCCCCATAATGAGGATCCCCTCTCTATGGTACCCCCCCAATGACACACATCGCCCCCTGGTGGCCAGGAGGTTTTATTACCCAAAAATCCCCATAAATTTGGGGTGGGGGTCCCATAACCAGGATCGGGGCCAAAATCCCCTGCAAAATCGCCCCCCCCAAACCCCAAATATTTGGGGCCCCTTTACCACCCTGCCCCATAATTTGGGGTGTCCACAAACCATAAATTGGGGTCCCATGGAGCCCCACCCCAAAAATTGGGGGTCACCATGGCCTCCCCACCCCATAATTGGGTGTCCCGCCCCACAAATTGGGGTCCCATGGAACTCCTGACCCAAAATTGGGGGTCCCCCACTCATAACTGGGGGTCCCATGGCCCCCCCACCCCAGAATTAGGGGTTCCATGCCCATCATTTGGGGGTTCATGGGTGCCCCCTCCCCATAATTGGAGGTCCCACCTTATAATTGAGGGTCCCACGGCCACCCCCACAATAATTTGGGGTAGTGCCCCATATTTGGGGGTCCCATGCGAGAGAGGGCCCATGGGAGGGTTTGGGGCGGTTTGGGCCGGGTTCAGGGCGGTTCAGGCGGGGCTTGGGCAGGTTTGGGCAGGTTTGGGCAGGTTTTGGGGCGGGTTTTGGGCAGAATAGAAACTGGAGATATCTTGAGAAATCTCGGAGTGTGCGGGAAACGGGAACGGAGGATCTGCACCGGGAGGGAGAGAACCTGGGAACAGCAGGAGGAGAGCCCGGAGTGGGGGAGAAGGTTCTGGAAGCAGGGAGAGCCTGAGCTGAGGAGATTCCAGAGCTGAGGAGATCTCAAGTCAGGATGGGGTTGAGCACCAGCCGCTTTGTGGAAATCCAGGTTATCAACAAGACCCAGAACATCATCCTGAAGGAGCCCAGGTGAGGATGGGGGAACATCAGAGGGACCCTCGCGGTGCTGGGGGGCAGCTCCAGGTGGGATCTTCATCCCGGGCTGGGATCATCTCCAGGCTCTGGGGATCATCTCCCAGGTCCCAGCTCCTCCCTATGGCCACAGCAGATCCTGGTGGTGGTGGGACAATCTCCACCTTCTCCCAACCTCACCTCCCCAAATTCCTCCCTCCAGGACCTACTTCTACAGCGGCTGCAGCCTCCGTGACCCCCAGCCCTCGGTGCTCCCGGGCTCCTCCAGCAGCTGCAGGTTCACCAACAGCTCCAGGTTGTGGGGCTGTAACGGGGTCCTGGCCTATGAGGCCGAGTTCTTCACCTTGGCCATCTACTTCTCCAACCCCATGGACCACAACCTATTTCCTGTGGTGATGGGCCTGGAGCTGTCCCTGGACAGGGTCCACAGGATGGACCTGGAGGCCGCCTACCGCCGCCTGGTCAGGATCTCCCAGGGCTCCTCCGACACTGTGTTCCCCTGCGTCATCCTCAAGGAAAACCAGGAGAAAGTCCATCTCAGTGATGGCCCCGTCAAGGTGACGGCCACCGTGGCCAGGGGCAGGAGAGCCGTCATCAAGGTGGAGGTGGAGGAACGGGAGAACTCAGGCAGTGAAGTTGGGATAGACAGCTTCATGTTGAGGGTAGCAGAACAAAGAGACCTGAGAACCTACTGGACCTTGATTCGGATCTTGAGGACAACCCTGCGACAGAAAATCATGCAGAGAGCCCGGCAGGCAGTGCCTTAGACACATGCAGAACCCAACAGAGACCTCTAGAGCTCAGCGGGAATGACTAGAACCCCACAGACACCTCTAGAACCTTGTTAGCACATGTAGAACCTGTAGGCATAGCTAGAACCCCATTGTCACCCCTAGAACCCCAAGAACGCTGCTAGAACCCCACAGGCACCTCTAGAACCCTGTAGAAGCCTCTAGAACCCTGTAGGAATATCTAAACCTCTATAGAGTCCTCTAGAACCCCACAGGCACCTCTAATCACCCATAGAGACCCCTAGAGCCCCACAGACACTTCTAGAACACTGTAGACACCTGTAGACACCTGTAGAACCCCATAGATGCACAGAGAACCCTGGAGACAGCTATAAAACCTTGTAGGACCCCCAAGAACCCCATAAGCACCTCTAGAAGACCCTGGGCACAGCTAGCACCCCTCACAGACCTGAGGAACCTTCAGCAGAACCTCGTGGGCACCAGGAGAACCTCGAGTGAACCACCAGGAGCTTCTGGACACCGCTGGACCCTCATGGACATCCCGGGGTTGGGGCTTCCCACCAACTTCCACTTTGGATCTCCCCCTAGACCTCCCTCATTCCATTTTTGCTTGGCTCAATAAAATTAGAAGTTCTTGAACTTGGTCCACAGAGTGAAAAATCTGGGATTTGGGATCTGGGGACGTTTGGGATTTGGGGGAATTTGGGGTCTGGAGGGGGAAGAAAAGGTTGGGGAGGGTCTGGGATTTGGGGGATGTTTGAGAACGGGGGTGCCTTGGAACTGGGGGTGGTCTGGGAATGGGGAGTGTGGGATTGCAGCGGGGACAGGGAGGGAACTGGGCAGGAGAAGATTTGGGGTTTGGGGAGGGGAACCCCGGATGTGGGAAGGGGTCGGGGGGCTGGGGCTGCTCGGGGGTGTTTGGGGTTTGGGGAGGGGTCTGGGGTGGGATCGGGAGTTTGGGGGCTGGGCTGGGGGGCAGAGCAGCTGCTCCAGTTCTCTGAAGATCCGGTGGGATTTTTCCTGTCGGTTTTGTGATGTGAAAAGTTGAGCTCCGACTGTCTCGGGAGGGTTGGATTATCAGGGGCTGGTTTATCAGGGGCTGGTTTATCAGGGGCTGGTTTATCAGGGGCTGGTTTATCAGGGGCTGGTTTATCAGGGGTTGGTTTATCAGGGGGTTGGTTTATCAGTGGCTGGTTTATCAGGGGTTGGTTTATCAGGGGCTGGTGTTGCCTTCTGATACAAGGCAGGCGGCCTGGTTTCAGGAGACAGCACGGTGACCCATTCCCCAGGGTCGCTCGGGCCTAAGAAACACGCGGACACCAATATGGTGGAGGATCAAAGGCCTTTATTCTCTCTTCTCATGGGGTTTTATAGTCTAGGGGGCTTCTACGTCAGGTGGGGGTCTGTCCTTACCATCTATGGTTAGTAGGGGATGGAAAGTTACCTGGGCAAGTGGAAAGTTACTGGAATCCAGTTCGGTGGGCTACATTCCTATGTTAATTTTCTTATCTAAGGGGGCAGAGGCCCTGTCTTCCCGTAACATCACGAGATCTTCCGAACGCCAGGCCCTATCTGCTACATCTCCCCCCCCTTTTTCACAAATGAATGAGGTAGTCATACACTGAAATGAGGTATAAGGTTGTAGTTCGATAGGGAAAAGGGGGTTTGGTAAATCTGAGTAAGTTTTCGCCAGTCAAGGTTAGAACTTGTGGCTGGCAGTGTTCCCTGGTTGGATTCGTCGCCCAATGAACAGGATGTTGGCCCGTTCCAGGCGGGCCTGAACGAATGAGACCAGCTTGTTCAGCAGGCAAGGTCCGAAGGTAACCGCTAGAAGCAGCAATGCCAATGGACCTATTAGGGTAGAAATCAGAGTGGTTAGCCATGGTGATTGATTGAACCAGGACTCGAACCAGCCCTGTTGGGCTTCCCTGTCCTTCTGCCTCTGAGCCAGTCTGTTTCTGAGTTCTGCCATGGAGTCTCTTACGACTCCTGTGTGGTCTGCATAGAAGCAGCACTCCTCTCTCAAGGCGGCACACAGGCCCCCTTGCTGCATGAACAGGAGGTCCAGACCTCGCCTGTTCTGCAAGACCACTTCCGAGAGAGAGGAGACTGACTTCTCCAGGAAGGAGATGGATTTCTCGATCCTTTGCAGGTCCTCATCGATGGTCATTTGCAGCTGGGACAGTCCTTGGTGCTGTGTCGCTAGGGCTGAGACACCCGTTGCCGTTCCTGCTGCTCCTAGCCCGAGCAGCATCGCGATAGTTACACCTGTTATTATTTCTCTTTTGTGAAGCCGGCTGGGTTCCTCAAAAAGGTGGTACACTTCTTCGTCTGAGTGGTACAGGACCCTAGGAACGATCAGAACTTGGACACAAAAGTCGTTAGAGTCATCAAATTTGGCAAGAGACACACAGGGACTCACTCCAGATCGCTGGCAAACCCACATCCCAGGTGCGGATGGGACTACCCACTTATTGTTTTTCCTGTTAGGCTTGACAACTTTGGTGCAGACGTTGCCTTTCCGCCTAGCTAGGGTTGCATTGCCAAAGCATCTGCCCTGGCCTGTGACTTGACTCAGGGTGATTCCTTTGCGAGGGGTTTCCCATCTGCACTGGTGAGGGGCATCGGCTGTGGAGTAACTGAAGGGAGTGTTTAAAGCAATTCCTTCATAAAAGGGAGGTTTGACATCGTAGCAAAGCCAGCAGGATTCGGTTAGGTTAGGGTTGGATTCATTCAGGGATATAAAGGTAGCTTCTAACATACGAAGGATTGGGTCTGAGTCTGATCTGGCTGCACGGTCTGTCTGAAAGACTTCCGCATGGCTGGTTGGGACTTTGCTAACTCTAGTGGGTAGGGTTTTAGGGTAGGTTGCGTTTTTCTTTTTGGCACGCTTTTAATCACTTTGTTTGGTCCGACCGCTCGGCCACTGCACCGTAAGCGGGAATGCAAAATTGACCGCTCCCTGTGAGGGCACAGGGCACGAGGGTCTCCTGCCCCCCTGGGGGTCGCCGTGGCTGGGCCGCTGCATCGGGGTGTCTTCCCGCAGCTCCTTCAGATCCCTCTCGGGCGTGCCCGGAGCGAGGATGCTGCCGGGGAAAGCTGTGCCGGCTGGGGACAGCTCGCTGAGTTGCTGCCTTTCCCCAGAAGCCTGGGCTAACGCGGTCGTCCCGCCACCCCTGTTTAAATAGAATCCGCCCTGCCCCATCAAAAAGCATGCGGCTTATTTGCGTAATATCAAAAGTGAACAGATCATTATTGTTAGAAAGGTCGTTCACAAACGTGGGTACTACAGCTGAATTGACTCCTCTTTCTGAAATCGCTTTGACTTCTCCTGGGTTAACTGGGGTATATGCCCCCCGTTGGTTTCCCTGCGCTCCGGCAACTCCCACCGGGAAAGCGTTCAAGGAGGCTGCCGGTGCTCGGTCCCTACAAGCTGTCTTTGTTTTTCCCCAATCGGTGAGTTTGTGTTGCGACCGTTTCCCGATATTGTTTAAAGCTTTATTAGGTTTCGCTCGAAACAGTATTAATTCTGCTCTCTCGGTTTCCGAGTCCCAGCCGGGCTCGGTCCGACCCCGCTCCTCCCTTCGGGGGTGGTGCCGTTCCTTCTCCCTGCGCTCCCCCCGCCTCCTGCCGGGGGAGGTCCTTGCCCTATAAGGACCTAATTTGAATAGAGCGCTCTGACTGGTCTTTCGCTCCACTGCGGGGGCCGCCCCTTCTCCCCCCTCTCCCGCACATGCGTTCTGGGGCGCGCTGACTGCATTTCCGCCCCCCGTCTCCTTACTTCCGCCCTCACCATGTGTTTCGGCGCCATCTTCAAACCCATACGGCGGCGGGGAGTCGGCGCCGCTCCCGGCGGGGTCGGCCGCGTTCCGCGCCTCCTCTGCCTGTCCCCGGCAGAAGAGCTGCGCGTGCCGCTCTGCCTCCCGCGCTGGGCTGGTGGCCGGCGGGGAAGGGACGGATAGAGAAACCGCGGATTTTTCGGAAGGTTCCGCGGGGGGGCTGGGACCCGGCGGGCTCCGCGAGAGGGTCGGGGGGTCCCATGGGGGCTCCGGGGGGTCTCCTGGGGGCTCTGGGCTCAGGCTCGGGAAGGGGTGGAACGCTCCCGGCCCCGGCATATTCCCGCATTCAATCCGATCGCTCTCAGACACTGTGTGAGTCGCGGCCCCCGCCCCCCGCTTTACTGCAAGAAATAAACGTATATGCGCGACTTTCCACGTCTCCTGTTCTTCTAATGCCTTGCGTAGGGCCTCTTCTCCTTTCCCCCACGCTTTGAGGCTTTTACCATTGCCTGAGGACTTAGTATCCTCTGCTAAGGCGGCAGTGCGCTTCTCCCGCACTTCCGAATATAATATATTTACCGGACGTTCGATCGTCCAGAGCTCTAGGAGCCTTGCAATAGCAAGATTAGAATTCCTGAGCTCACACTTAATTCTACATTCTATCCTAAACTGTGCATGCATATCTGATACGACCTTTGCATAGGATTCCATGTTCCTTGCCAGTCCGGGGACGTCTCCCCCGCTGCAGTCGGACCTGCCGCTGCAGCCGCTGTCTCCCGTCCAGGCGAATTCCCGTTCCCCGGGCGCTGATCGGCTTCCCGGGTTTTCGGCACCAGAATGTTGCCTTCTGATACAAGGCAGGCGGCCTGGTTTCAGGAGACAGCACGGTGACCCATTCCCCAGGGTCGCTCGGGCCTAAGAAACACGCGGACACCAATATGGTGGAGGATCAAAGGCCTTTATTCTCTCTTCTCATGGGGTTTTATAGTCTAGGGGGCTTCTACGTCAGGTGGGGGTCTGTCCTTACCATCTATGGTTAGTAGGGGATGGAAAGTTACCTGGGCAAGTGGAAAGTTACTGGAATCCAGTTCGGTGGGCTACATTCCTATGTTAATTTTCTTATCTAAGGGGGCAGGGGCCCTGTCTTCCCGTAACATCACGAGATCTTCCGAACGCCAGGCCCTATCTGCTACAGGCTGGCTTATCAAGGGTTGGTTTATCAGGGGTTGGATTATCAGGGGTTGGATTATCAGGGGGTTGGTTTATCAGGGGCTGGCTTATCAAGGGTTGGTTTATCAGTGGCTGGTTTATCAGTGGCTGGTTTATCAGGGACTGGCTTATCAGGGGTTGGCTTATCAGGGCTTGGCTTATCAAGGGACTGGCTTATCACGGGTTTGGTTTATCAGGGGTTGGCTTATCAGGAGTTGGCTTATCAAGGGTTAGTTTATCAGGGCTTGGCATATAAAGGGTTAGTTAATCAGGGGGTTGGCTTATCAAGGGTTAGTTAATCAGGGGTTGGCTTATCACCACACATATCAGGGTTGTTGGGAGCATGGGCTGGTGCACCTGTCCCTGTCCGTCTGTCCTTCCTCAGTCCCTCCTCGCGGTTCCAGAAATCTTTGGAATTTCAAAAACAGAGCCGTCGCTTCTCAAACTGCGGAGCCGGGGCCATCCCGGGCTCGGTGATTTCGGGGATTCTCCAAATCCGGGTCAGTTTTGGGTCCGTTCACTCGCAGTTCAATCAGGAATTTGGGAAAGGGTTAAAAATAGGGAAGGAAGGGGTGGGGCTTGGGGAGGCTCCGGTGAAAGTGAAAGTTCTCGTTGATTTTGGGAATGATCGGCTCTGTTGACCCTGAGGAGGTCGTTGGGGAGAGGGGAAAGAGCCCCAGGTGTGCCTGGAACACCAGGAGAGCCCGGAGTGGGGAGAAGGTTCTGGAACCAGGGAGAGCCTGAGCTGAGGAGATTTGGGAGCTGAGGAGATCCCAGAACTGAGGAGATTTGGGAACTGAGGAGATCCTGGAGCTGAGGAGATCCCAGAGCTGAGGAGATCCTGGAGCTGAGGAGATCCCAGAGCTGTGGAGATCCCAGAACTGAGGAGATCCTGGAACTGAGGAGATTTGGGAACTGAGGAGATCACGGAGCTGAGGAGACCCCAGAGCTGAGGAGACCCCAGAGCTGAGGAGACTCCAGAGCTGAGGAGATCCAGAGCCAGGATGGGAGATTTACTGAGCCGCTCTGTGGAGATCCAGATCTCCAACAACACCCAGAACATCACCCTGAAGGACCCCAGGTGAGGCTCTGGGGGGACCCTTGGAGTCATCTCCAGGTGGGATCTCCATCCTATGGAGGGATCAACTCCCCGGGGGTTGTTCCACCCCATTCTGGTCCCACCAGCATCTCCCACTGATCCCACCCCGTTTCTCCCCCCAGGACCTTCTTTTACTGTGGCTACTGCTACAGCGCCCCGCGGCCAGCGTTGCTCCCGGGCTGCTGTGACAGCTGCGTCTTCGCCAACAGCTCCTCGTTCTGGGGCGTGGCCGGGGTCCTGGTCTACGAGGCCGACCCCTTCACCTTGGCCATCCACTTCTCCAACCCCATCGACTACAACAAATACTCCCTGGAGCTGGGCCTGGAGCTGTCCCCATGCAAGGTCCACCTGGGCGACCTGGAGGCCACCTACACCCGCATGGCCAATGGAACCGTGCCCAGCTCCTGCCACAAGATCGAGTCCGCCCGCGTCGTCGTGGGCGATAGTCAGGGCACCGCCCGGCTGAGCCTCGGCCGCGTCCAGGTGGTGGCCACCATGTCCTCTGACACGGACACCACAGTCAAGGTGGTGCTGGAGGAACAGTAGGGACCGGGCTAGGAAGGCAGGGGACAGAATCCCTTTCCTGGGATTCTCATGTCCAGGAGAAGTGAGAGCCTGCAGGACCTTCTTTGGAACCCCAAGGGTAGCCTGGAAGGTCCTGGATGGCCTGAGAACCCTGCAGACACCACCAGGACCCCTTAGACACCTCCAGAACCCCTTAGGCACTTCTAGAACCCTGTAGGAACTTCTAAAACCCCATTGAGACCCTTAGAACCCCACAGGCACCTCTAGAACCCCATAGGCACCTCTAATAACCCATAGAGACCCCTAGAACCCCATAGAATATTCCAGAACCCCATAGACACCTGTAGACACCTCCAGAACCCCATGGACATTGCTAGAACCCCATAGGCATCTCTAGAACCTCACAGGCACCCCAGAAGATCCGTCAGCAGAACCTCGTGGGCACCAGGAGAACTTCAGAGAACCCACCAGGACCTTCTGAGCAGGACGGACACCCCGGGGTTGGGTGGTCCCAGACCCCTCCCCTCTCCCACCCCGCGATCCCCGACCTCCCTCCATCCCCTTTGTGCTCCGCTCAATAAAATGGGAAATTCCTGCGCTTGGCCCAATTAAATTTTTATAAAAAATTGGGATTTGGGATCGGGGAGGAGCCTTGGGATTGGGAGGGGCGGGGCTGAGGGGCGGGGCTGGGGTGGGGATGGGAGAGGGGGAGATCTGGGATGGAGGGGGGAGCCCTGGGCCGGGAAAGGGTCTGGGGTCTGGGGGGGACACAGTGATACCAGTAACACCAGTTACACCAGTTAAATCAGTTAATCCACTTAAACCAGCTCTGGGAGAGAAACCAACTAGTTGAAGGAGTTCCACTGGAGAATTAACCCAGTCAAATCAATTAGACCAATTAAACTGGTGCTGGTAGAGAAATAAACGAGTTAGAACATTTACACTGGAGAATTAAACCAGTCAAACCAGTAACACCAGTTAAACCAGTTCTGGTAGAGAAATAAACCAGTTGCACCAGTTACACTGGAGAATTAAACCAGTTATACTCATTGCAATGGGGAATTAAACCAGTTTAGAAGGTTACAGTTACACTGGAGAATTAAACCAGTTAAACCAGTAACACCAGTTAAACAGGTTCTGGTAGAGAAATAAACCAGTTGCACCAGTTACACTGGAGAATTAAACCAGTTAAACCAAGTACACTAATTAAACAGGTTCTGGTAGAGAAATAAACCAGTTGCACCAGTTACACTGGAGAATTAAACCAGTTAAACCAAGTACACTAATTAAACTGGTGCTGGTAGAGAAATAAACCAGTTGCACCAGTTACACAGGAGAATTAAACCAGTTAAACCAAGTACACTAATTAAACTGGTGCTGGTAGAGAAATAAACCAGTTGCACCAGTTACACTGGAGAATTAAACCAGTTATACTGATTGCAATGGGGAATTAAACCAGTTTAAAAGGTTACAGTTACACTGGAGAATTAAACCAGTTAAACCCATTACAATGGGGAATTAAACCAGTTAAACCAGTAACACCAGTTCCACTGGAAAGAATTCCACGGCCAGGAAGGGGCCGGGGTTTGGGAAGGCTCCGGTGAAAGTGAAAGTTTTCGTTATTGATAAGGAGCAGCCGTTATCGCCCTGGACCTGAGGGAGCGGCAACGGCAGCGCCAGGAACAGCGGGAGGAGAGCCCGGAGCTGAGGAGATTTGGGAACTGCGGAGATCCCGGAGCTGAGGAGATCCCGGAGCTGAGGAGATCCCGGAGCTGAGGAGATCCTGGAGCTGAGGAGATCCCGGAGCTGAGGAGATTTTGGGAGCTGAGGAGATCCTGGAGCTGAGGAGATCCCGGAGCTGAGGAGATCCCGGAGCTGAGGAGATCCTGGAGCTGAGGAGATCCCGGAGCTGAGGAGATTTTGGGAGCTGAGGAGATCCCGGAGCTGAGGAGATCCCGGAGCTGAGGAGATCCTGGAGCTGAGGAGATTTTGGGAGCTGAGGAGATCCTGGAGCTGAGGAGACCCCAGAGCTGAGGAGATCCTGGAGCTGAGGAGATCCCGGAGCTGAGGAGATCCCAGAGCTGAGGAGATCCCGGAGCTGAGGAGATCCCAGAGCTGAGGAGATCCCAGAGCTGAGGAGATTTGGGAACTGAGGAGATTTGGGAGCTGAGGAGATCCCAGAGCTGAGGAGATCCTGGAGCTGAGGAGATCCCAGAGCTGAGGAGATCCTGGAGCTGAGGAGATCCCAGAGCTGAGGAGATTTGGGAACAGCCGGGATCCTGGAGCTGAGGAGATCCCGGAGCTGAGGAGATCCTGGAGCTGAGGAGATCCAGAGCCAGGATGGGGTTGGGCAGCAGCCGCTCTGTGGAGATCCAGATCTCCAACAACACCCAGAACATCACCCTGAAGAACCCCAGGTGAGGCTTTGGGGGGAACCTTGGAGTCATCTCCAGGTGGGATCTCCATCCCATGGAGGCATCAACTCCCAGGGGTTGTTCCACCCCATTCTGGTCCCACCAGCATCTCCCACTGATCCCACCCCGTTTCTCCCCCCAGGACCTTCTTTCTCCGTGGCCGCTGCTCCAAGCCCCCCCTGCCAGAGTTGTCCCCTGGCTCCAGGGACACGTGCACCTTCTCAGGTGACCCACAGCTCTGGAGCATGGCGGGGACCACAAGCGTGTCAGGGATCCTGGTCTACGAGGCCGAGTCCTTCTCCTTGGCCATCTACTTCTACAACCCCTGTGACGTTAACCAGTTCTCCATGAAGCTGGGCCTGGAGCTGTCCCCAGGTAAGACCCACCTGGGTGATTTGAGGGCCACCCACCTCCGCATGGCCAGGGGAACCTACTCCAGCGCTGACCAGGACATCAGATTTGCCCGCGTCTTCGTGGGTGAGAGCCACGGGACCGTCCAGGTGAGCCACGGCCCCATCAAGGTGACGGCCACCATGTCCCCTGACACGAGCTCCGCCCTCAAGGTGGTGCTGGAGGAACAGAGGGGATCGGGGGATGAAGCCAAGCGAGGGAAGCCCTGGGATGTCAAGAGAGACAGGTCCAAGAGGAATGAAATCCTGCAGGACCTTCTTCAGGACATCCTGGACAGCCCTGGAAGCGCAGGGACAGCCTGAGAATCCTGCAGGCATCACCAGAAACCTGTAGACACCTCTAGAACCCCATAGATGCCTCTAGAATCCCATAGACACATCTAGAACTCCATAGGCATGCCTAGAACTCCATAGGCATACCTAGAACCTGGCAGAGACTTTTAGAACCCAACAGGCAACTCTAGAACCCCATAGACATATCTAGAAACTTGTAGGCCCCTCTAGAACCCCATAAATACCTCCAGGACACCTCTAGAACCCCATAAGCACTGTCAGAACACCACAGGTTCCTCTAGAACCCCATAGGCACATCTAGAACATTGTAGGAACCTCTAGAAGCCCTCACAGACCTGAGGAACCTTCAGCAGAACCTCGTGGGCATCAGGAGAACTTCAAGGGGACCACCAGGACCTTCTGGACACCGCTGGACCCTCATGGACACCCTGGGGTTGGGGTGTCCCAGCAACTTCCACTTTGGGTCCCCCCCAGACCTCCTTCATTCCATTTTTGCTTTGCTCAATAAAATGGGAATTTTTCCCACTTTTGAGTCACAGAGTTAAAAAATCTGGGGTTTGGGACTGGGAACGTTTGGGATTTGGGGGGAATTTGGGGGAATTTGGGGTCTGGAGGGGAAGGTTGGACAGGGGCTGGGATTTGGGGGATGTTTGAGAACGGGGGTGCCTTGGAACTGGGGGGGATCAGGGAATGGGGAGTGTGGGATTGCAGCGGGGACAGGGAGGGAACTGGGCAGGAGAAGATCTCACGTTTCCCTCCCTTTTCCCCCCATGTGTCCCTTTCCCCCTTCACATTTTCCTCCATTTTCTCCCTCACATTTCCCGCCCTTTTCTCCCCTCACATTTCCCTCCCTTTTTCCCCCTCACATTTCTCACTTTTCCCCTCACAATTCCTGCCTTTCCCCCTCACATTTACTGGATTTTTTCCTCACGTTTCCCTCCCTTTTCCCCTTCACATTTTCCCCCATTTTCTTCCTCACGTTTCTCTCCCTTTGTCTCCCCTCACATTTCCTGCCCTTTTCTCCCTCACATTTCCCGCCCTTTTCCCCCTCACATTTCCCTCCCTTTTTCCCCCTCACATTTCTCACTTTTCCCCTCACATTTTCTGCCCTTTTTCCCCTCACAATTCCTGCCTTTCCCCCTCACATTTACTGGATTTTTTCCTCACGTTTCCCTCCCTTTTCCCCTTCACATTTTCCCCCATTTTCTTCCTCACGTTTCTCTCCCTTTGTCTCCCCTCACATTTCCTGCCCTTTTCTCCCTCACGTTTCCCTTCCTTTTCCCCCTCACGTTTCCCTTCCTTTTTCCCCCTCACATTTCTCACTTTTCCCCTCATATTTTCTGCCCCTTTTCCTCTCACAATTCCTGCCTTTCCCCCTCACATTTCCTGGCATTTTCCCTTGTTTCTTCCTCCCTATTTCCCCTCATGTGTCCCTCCCTTTGTCTCCCCTGCCATTTGCCGCCCTTTCCCCCCTCACGTTTCCCTCCCTTTTCCCCCCTCACATTTCTCACTTTTCCCCTCACATTTTCTGCCCTTTTTCCTCTCACAATTCCTGCCTTTCCCCCTCACATTTACTGTATTTTTTCCTCACGTTTCCCTCCCTTTTCCCCTTCACATTTTCCCCCATTTTCTTCCTCACGTTTCTCTCCCTTTGTCTCCCCTCACATTTCCCGCCCTTTTCTCCCCTCACGTTTCCCGCCCTTTCCCCCCTCACGTTTCCCTCCCTTTTCCCCCCTCACATTTCTCACTTTTCCCCTCACATTTTCTGCCCTTTTTCCTCTCACAATTCCTGCCTTTCCCCCTCACATTTACTGGATTTTTTCCTCACGTTTCCCTCCCTTTTCCCCTTCACATTTTCCCCCATTTTCTTCCTCACGTTTCTCTCCCTTTGTCTCCCCTCACATTTCCCGCCCTTTTCTCCCCTCACGTTTCCCGCCCTTTTCCCCCTCATGTTTCCCTCCCTTTTCCCCACTCACATTTCTCACTTTTCCCCTCATATTTTCTGCCCCTTTTCCTCTCACAATTCCTGCCTTTCCCCCTCACAATTCTTGGCATTTTCCCTTGTTTCTTCCTCCCTATTTCCCCTCATGTTTCCCTCCATTTGTCTCCCCTCGCATTTCCCGCCCTTTTCTCCCCTCACAGTTCCCGCCCTTTTCTCCCCTCACAGTTCCCGCCATTTTCCCACCTCACATTTCCCTCCCTTTCCCCCCATAAATGCCTGGTGGGGGTCCCATTCCCGGGTTCAGGGGGTGTCAGAACCCCAAAATCCCTTAAATAGAGGGTGAAGGTCCCATAATTGTGACGTCTGGACCCCCCAAAATCCCCCAAAGCCCCCATAATGAGGATCCCCTCTCTATGGTACCCCCCCAATGACACACATCGCCCCCTGGTGGCCAGGAGGTTTTATTACCCAAAAATCCCCATAAATTTGGGGTGGGGGTCCCATAACCAGGATCGGGGCCAAAATCCCCTGCAAAATCCCCCCCCCCCAAACCCCAAATATTTGGGGCCCCTTTACCACCCCACCCCATAATTTGGGGGTCCACGAACCATAAATTAGGGTCCCATGGAGCCCCACCCCAAAAATTGGGGGTCACCATGGCCTCCCCACCCCATAATTGGGTGTCCCGCCCCACAGATTGGGGTCCCATGGAACTCCTGACCCAAAATTGGGGGTCCCCCACTCATAACTGGGGGTCCCATGGCCCCCCCACCCCAGAATTAGGGGTTCCATGCCCATCATTTGGGGGTTCATGGGTGCCCCCTCCCCATAATTGGAGGTCCCACCTTATAATTGAGGGTCCCACGGCCACCCCCACAATAATTTGGGGTAGTGCCCCATATTTGGGGGTCCCATGCGAGAGGGGGCCCATGGGAGGGTTTGGGGCGGTTTGGGCCGGGTTCAGGGCGGTTCAGGTGGGGCTTGGGCAGGTTTGGGCAGGTTTGGGCAGATTTTGGGGCGGGTTTTGGGCAGAATAGAAACTGGAGATATCTTGAGAAATCTCGGAGTGTGCGGGAAACGGGAACGGAGGATCTGCACCGGGAGGGAGAGAACCTGGGAACAGCAGGAGGAGAGCCCGGAGTGGGGAGAAAGTTCTGGAAGCAGGGAGAGCCTGAGCTGAGGAGATTTGGGAGCTGAGGAGATCCCAAGTCAGGATGGGGTTGAGCACCAGCCGCTTTGTGGAAATCCAGGTTATCAACAAGACCCAGAACATCATCCTGAAGGAGCCCAGGTGAGGATGGGGGAACATCAGAGGGACCCTCGCGGTGCTGGGGGGCAGGGGCAGCTCCAGGTGGGATCTTCATCCCGGGCTGGGATCATCTCCAGGCTCTGGGATCATCTCCCAGGCCCCAGCTCCTCCCTATGGCCACAGCAGATCCTGGTGGTGGTGGGACCATCTCCACCTTCTCCCAACCTCACCTCCCCAAATTCCTCCCTCCAGGACCTACTTCTACAGCGGCTGCAGCCTCAGTGACCCCCAGCCCTCGGTGCTCCCGGGCTCCTCCAGCAGCTGCAGGTTCACCAACAGCTCCAGGTTGTGGGGCTGTAACGGGGTCCTGGCCTATGAGGCTGAGTTCTTCACCTTGGCCATCTACTTCTCCAACCCCATGGACCACAACCTATTTCCTGTGGTGATGGGCCTGGAGCTGTCCCTGGACAGGGTCCACAGGATGGACCTGGAGGCCGCCTACCACCGCCTGGCCGGGTGCCCGCAGGGCTCCTCCAACACTATGTTCCCCTGCGTCATCCTCAAGGAAAACCAGGAGAAAGTCCATCTCAGTGATGGCCCCGTCAAGGTGACGGCCACCGTGGCCAGGGGCAGGAGAGCCGTCATCACGGTGGAGGTGGAGGAACGGGAGAACTCGGGCAGTGAAGCTGGGATAGACAGCTTCATGTTGAGGGTAGCAGAACAAAGAGACCTGAGAACCTACTGGACCTTGATTCGGATCTTGAGGACAACCCTGCGACAGAAAATCATGCAGAGAGCCCGGCAGGCAGTGCCTTAGACACATGCAGAACCCAATAGAGACCTCTAGAGCTCAGCAGGAATGACTAGAACCCCACAGACACCTCTAGAACCTTGTTAGCACATGTAGAACCTGTAGGCACAGCTAGAACCCCATTGTCACCCCTAGAACCCCAAGAACACTGCTAGAACCCCACAGGCACCTCTAGAACCCTGTAGAAGCCTCTAGAACCTTGTAGGAATATCTAAACCTCTATAGAGTCCTCTAGAACTCCACAGGCACCTCTAATCACCCATAGAGACCCCTAGAGCCCCACAGACTCTTCTAGAACACTATAGACACCTGTAGACACCAGTAGACACCTGTAGAACCCCATAGATGCACAGAGAACCCTGGAGACAGCTATAAAACCTTGTAGGACCCCCAAGAACCCCATAAGCACCTCTAGAACCCCACAGGCACAGCTAGAACCCCTCACAGACCTGAGGAACCTTCAGCAGAACCTCGTGGGCACCAGGAGAACCTCAAGGGGACCACCAGGACCTTCTGGACACCGCTGGACCCTCATGGACATCCGGGGTTGGGGTGTCCCACCAATTTCCACTTTGGATCTCCCCCTAGACCTCCTTCATTCCCTTTTTGCTTGGCTCAATAAAATTAGAAGTTCTTGCACTTGGTCCACAGAGTAAAAAATCTGGGATTTGGGATGTGGGGACGTTTGGGATTTGGGGGGAATTTGGGGTCTGGTGGGGGAAGAAAAGGTTGGGGAGGGTCTGGGATTTGGGGGATGTTTGAGAACGGGGGTGCCTTGGAACTGGGGGGGATCTGGGAATGGGGAGTGTGGGATTGCAGCGGGGACAGGGAGGGAACTGGGCAGGAGAAGATTTGGGGTTTGGGGAGGGGAACCCCGGATGTGGGAAGGGGTCGGGGGGCTGGGGCTGCTCGGGGGTGTTTGGGGTTTGGGGAGGGGTCTGGGGTGGGATCGGGGGTTTGGGGGCTGGGCTGGGGGGCAGAGCAGCTGCTCCAGTTCTCTGAAGATCCGGTGGGATTTTTCCTGTCGGTTTTGTGATGTGAAAAGTTGAGTTCCGACTGTCTCGGGAGGGTTAGTTTATCAGGGGTTGGTTTATCAGGGGCTGGTTTATCAGGGGCTGGTTTATCAGGGGTTGGATTATCAGGGGCTGGTTTATCAGGGGCTGGTTTATCAGGGCTGGTTTATCAGGGGCTGGTTTATCAGGGGCTGGTTTATCAGGGGTTGGATTATCAGGGGCTGGTTTATCAGGGGCTGGTTTATCAGCGGCTGGTTTATCAGGGCTGGTTTATCAGGGGCTGGTTTATCAGGGCTGGTTTATCAGGGGCTGGTTTATCAGCGGCTGGTTTATCAGGGCTGGTTTATCAGGGGCTGGTTTATCAGCTGCTGGTTTATCAGGGGCTGGTTTATCAGGGGCTGGTTTATCATGGCTGGTTTATCAGGGGCTGGTTTATCAGGGGCTGGTTTACCAAGGGGCTGGTTTATCAGGGGTTGGATTATCAGGGGTTGGATTACCAGGGGGTTGGTTTATCAGGGGCTGGTTTATCAAGGGGCTGGTTTATCAGGGGCTGGTTTATCAGGGGCTGGTTTATCAAGGGTTGGTTTATCAGGGGCTGGTTTATCAGGGGTTGGTTTATCAGGGACTGGCATATCAAGGGGCTGGTTTTTCAAGGGGCTGGTTTATCAGGGGCTGGTTTATCAGGGGCTGGTTTATCAGGGGTTGGATTATCAGGGGTTGGTTTATCAGGGGTTGGTTTATCAGGGGCTGGCTTATCAAGGGTTGGTTTATCAGGGGCTGGTTTATCAGGGGGTTGGTTTATCAGGGGTTGGTTTATCAGGGGCTGGTTTATCAGGGGGTTGGTTTATCAGGGGTTGGTTTATCAGGGGATGGTTTATCAGCGGCTGGTTTATCAGGGGCTGGTTTATCCAGGGGCTGGTTTATCAGGGGTTGGATTATCAGGGGTTGGTTTATCAGGGGTTGGATTACCAGGGGGTTGGTTTATCAGGGGCTGGCTTATCAAGGGTTGGTTTATCAGGGGCTGGTTTATCAGGGGTTGGATTATCAGGGGGTTGGTTTATCAGGGGCTGGCTTATCAAGGGTTGGATTATCAGGGGCTGGTTTATCAGCGGCTGGTTTATCAGGGGCTGGTTTATCCAGGGTTGGTTTATCAGCGGCTGGCTTATCAGGGGCTGGTTTATCAGGGGCTGGTTTATCAGTGGCTGGTTTATCAGGGCGCTGGCTTATCAGGAGTTGGCTTATCAAGGGGTTGGGTTATCAGGGCTTGGCATATAAAGGGTTAGTTTATCAGGGGGTTGGCTTATCACCACACACATCAGGGTTGTTGGGGCATGGGCGGGTGCACCTGTCCCTGTCCGTCTGTCCTTCCTCAGTCCCTCCTCGTGGTTCCAGAAATCTTTGGAATTTCAAAAACGGAGCCGTCGCTTCTCAAACTGCGGAGCCGGGGCCATCCCGGGCTCGGTGATTTCGGGGATTCTCCAAATCCGGGTCAGTTTTGGGTCCGTTCACTCGTAGTTCAATCAGGAATTTGGGAAAGGGTTAAAAATAGGGAAGGAAGGGGCGGGGCTTGGGGAGGCTCCGGTGAAAGTTCTCCTTGATTTTGGGAATGATCGTCTCCGTTGACCCTGAGAAGGTCGTTGGGGAGAGGGGAAAGAGCCCCGGGTGTGCCTGGAGCACCAGGAGAGCCCGGAGTGGGGAGAAGGTTCTGGAACCAGGGAGAGCCTGAGCTGAGGAGATTTGGGAGCTGAGGAGATCCCAAGTCAGGATGGGGTTGAGCACCAGCCGCTCTGTTGAAATCCAGGTTATCAACAATACTGAGGACTTCACCCTGAGGAACCCCAGGTGAGGTTGGGGGGACATCAGAGGGACCCTCAGGGTGCTGGGGGGCAGCTCCAGGTGGGATCATCTCCAGGGTCTGGGATCATCTCCAGGGCTTGGGATCATCTCCAGGCTCTGGGATCATCTCCAGGCTCTGGGATCATCTCCAGGGTTGGGATCATCTCCAGGGCTTGGGATCATCTCCAGGCTCTGGGATCATCTCCAGGCTCTGGGATCATCTCCCCGGTTTGGGATCATCTCCAGGGTTTGGGATCATCTCCATGGTTGGGATCATCTCCAGGCTCTGGGATCATCTCCAGGGTTGGGATCATCTCCAGGCTCTGGGATCATCTCCAGGCTCTGGGATCATCTCCCAGGTCTCAGCTCCTCCCAGGGGCCCCAGCAGGTCCCGGTGGTGGTGGGACAATCTACACAAGCTCCCACCACCCCGCTATGTCCCCAACCCCAAATTCCTCTCTCCAGGACCTACTTCCTCAGTGGCCACAGCAGCATGTCCCCACAGACCTCGGTGTCCCCGTGCTCCTCCAGCAGCTGCAAGTTCACCAACAACACCATATTCTGGGGCTGTAACGGGCTCCTGGCCTACGAGGCCGACTCCTTCACCTTGGCCATCTACTTCTCCAACCCCATGGACCACAACCTATTTGCTGCGGAGATGGGCCTGGAGCTGTCCCTGGACAGGGTCCATAGGATGGACCTGGAGTCAGCCTACCACCGCCTGGTCAAGAGTTCCCAGAGCTCCTCCGACAGCTCCATGTTCCCCTGCATCATCCTCAAGGAATCCCAGGATCGAGCCCAGCTGAGCCATGGCCCCGTCACGGTGACGGCCACCATGGCCAGGGGCAAGAGCGCCATCATCAAGGTGGAGGTGGAGGAACGGGAGAACTCGGGCGGTGAAGCCGGGATAGGGACTGTCCTGTGTAGAAGGACGCATCCAGGAGAAGTGAGAAACCGCAAGCCCTTCAGGAGGACCTCGTGCACAGACCTGGACCTGCAAGGGCACCCTGAGAACCCTGAAGACACCCCCAGGAATCATTAAACACATCCAGAACGCTGGGGAAACATCTAGAACCCTGTAGGAATGTCTAAACCCCCACATATACCCTTAGAACCCCATAGACACATCTAGAACCGTGTAGGCATAGCTAGAACCCCATAGGCACCTCTAGAAACCCATAGAGACCCCAGCACCCCATAGACACTTCTAGAACCCCATAAGCACCTGTAGACACCTCCAGAAACCCTTAAACACCTCTAGGACCCTGCAGACACTCCAGAAGATCCTTCAGCAGAACCTCGTGGGCACCAGGAGAACCTGGAGGGGACCACCAGGACCTTCTGGACACCGCTGGACCCTCATGGACACCCACCCAATTTGGGGTGCCCCCCCCCCGACATCCCTTGCTCCATTTTTGCTTTGCTCAATAAAATGGGAATTTTTCCCACTTTTGAGTCACAGAGTTAAAAAATCTGGGATTTGGGATCTGGGAACGTTTGGGATTTGGGGGGAATTTGGGGTCTGGAGGGGGAAGAAAAGGTTGGGGAGGGTCTGGGATTTGGGGGGTGCTTGAGAACGGGGGTGCCTTGGAACTGGGGTGATCTGGGAATGGGGAGTGTGGGATTGCAGCGGGGACAGGGAGGGAACTGGGCAGGAGAAGATCTCACGTTTCCCTCCCTTTTTCCCTCACACATTTCCCTCCTTTTCCCCCTCACATTTCCCTCCCTTCTCCCCCTCACGTTTCCCTCCCTTTTCCCCTTCACATTTCCCTCCCTTTGTCTCCCCTCACGTTTCCCGCCCTTTTCTCCCCTCACATTTCCCGCTCTTTTGTCCCCTCACATTTCCCGCCCTTTCCCCCCTCACATTTCTCACTTTCCTCCTCACGTTTTCTGCCCTTTTTCCCCTCACTATTCCTGCCTTTCCCCCTTACATTTCTTGGCTTTTTCCCTCGTGTTTTCCTCCCTTTGCCCCTCATGTTTCCCTCTCTTTTTTCCCCTCACATTTCCCCCTGTTTTCCCCTCACATTTCCTGCCCTTTGTCCCCTCATCTTTCCCGCCCTTTTCCCTCTCACACTTCTCACTTTTCCCCTCACATTTTCTGCATTTTCTGCCCTTTTTCTTCTCATGCTTCTTGCCTTTTCCCCTCACGTTTGCCCCCATTTTCCCCCTCACATTTCCCGCCCTTTTCCCCCTCATGTTTCCCTCCCTTTCCCCCTCACATTTTCTGCCTTCTTTCCTCTCACACTTCCTGCTTTTTCCCCTCACATTTACCACCCTTTTCCCCCTTCATGTTTCCTGCCCTTTTCTCTTGCCCTTTCCCCCTCATGTTTCCCTTTCCCCTTCACGTTTCCCACCCTTTTTCTGCCCTCACATTTCCCTTTTCCCCCTCACATTTCCCCCCTTTTCCCTTTATTCCCCTCACATTTCCCACCCTCTTCCCCCTCACATTTCCTGACATTTTTCTCTTCATGTTTCCCACCCTTTTCTCCCCTTGTTTCATACCTTTTCTTCTTCTCATTTCTTGTCCTTTTCACTTGGTTTTACTGTCCTTTATGCCTTCCATTTGCTGCCTTTTCTCCCCTCACGTTTCCCGCCCTTTTCCCCTCACATTTTCTGCCCCTTTTCCTCTCACACTTTCTGCCTTTTTTCCTCTCTTTCCCCACCCTTTTCCCCTCAGACTTCCCACACTTTCCTCCTCATGTTTTTTTCCATTTTCTCTTTTCCCCATCCCTCCCCATTTCCCCCCTCACATTTCTCACCCTTTCCCCCCTCATTCCCCACCATTTTCCCCCTCACATTTCCCGCTCTTTTCCCCTCACATTCCCCACCATTTTCCCCCTCACATTTCCCCCCTTTTCCCTCCCTTTTGCCCCCTCACAGACACTCATTAAGAAGCTCATTAAGAAGCAGAAATGTCCCTTTAATGACAACACACCTGCACCCCCCAGGTAAGGCCTCAGCGGTGTCCCCCTCCCCAAGACCCCCTTGTGATCCCCCCATCCCTCCAGGAAGGATCCCTCAGGCACTCGATCTCACCCTGGTGGGACCCCAGACCCCCATTAGGGGCTGAATCCCACCCCAGGAGAGACTCCAGACTCCCATTAGGGGCTGGATCCCACCCCAGTGGGACCCCAAACCCCATTAGGGGCTCAATCCTGCCCCAGAGAGGATCCAGACCCCATTCAGGCACCCGATTCCACCCTGGTGGGACCCCAGACCCCCATCAAGGGCTGAATCCCAACCCCACAGAGGAACCAGGGTCCCCATTAGGGTTCCATTATCTCCCCAGAGGGGACCCTGACCCCGAAAAGGGCCCGATTCTGCCCCAAAAAGGATCCAGGAATCCCAATCAAGACCCTTGATCTCACCCCAGGAGAAGACCCCAGACCACCAGAGAGGCTGGATCCCACCCTGGGGTGACCCCCACACCCACATTAGGGGCCAGATCCCACCCTGGTGGGACCCCAGACCCACATTAGGGGCTCAATCCTGCCCCAGAGAGGGTCCAGACCCCATTCAGGCACTGATCCCACTCTGGGGTGACCCCCAGACCCACATTAGGGGCTCAACCCTGCCCTATAGAGGGTCCAGGATTCCCATTAGGAGCCTGATCCCACCCTGGGGTGACCCCAAACCCCATTAGGGGCTGGATCCCACTCTGGGGTGACCCCCAGACCCACATTAGGGGCTCAATCCTGCCCTATAGAGGGTCCAGGATTCCCATTAGGAGCCTGATCCCACCCCATGAGGGGACACCAGACCCCAGTTAGGGTCCCATACCCCCTCAGGGGGCCACCCAGACCCCCACTAGGATCCAAATACATTCCAGAAGGAGACCCCAGACCCCTCTTGGGATCCCAATCCTGCCCCATAGAGGATCCAAGACCCTTCTGGGAGCCTGATGCCACCCCAGGAATCAACCCAGACCCCCACAAAGGCCCTGATCCCAACCTGTGGGAGACCCCAGACCCCCCTTTAAGGTTCTTCCTCCCCCCCAGCTCACCCTGGAGTGCCCCCTCAGGCCCTCAACAGCACCAACCTCCCCGTCTGCCCCAAATCCACCCCGAACGCCACCAAATTGAGGCCGCTGAGCACGGCCACCAGCACGCTCCTGTCCCAGGCGCACGTGGCCGGGCAGCCGTAGGGTCTCCGTGATTGACCCCCCATGTCATCCGAGAAGCTGTAAAGCGACCACAGCACCGTGGTGGCCCCGTAGGCCACCACCCCCAGCCCCGCATAGACCCCCAAGCCCCAGCGCATCCCCTCGGGGTCCCTCATCCACCCGCACCACCCCCAGCCCAGCAGGCACCCCCCGACCAGCAGCACCCCCAGCACGAAGGACACGCAGAAAATGCCCAGACACCAACGCAAAGCCGCCGGCCCCGACGCCGCGCCCAGCTCGGCCGACAGCCCGAGGAGAAGGAGGGCGAGGAAGGCTTCGGCCACCTTGAGCAGCCCCGAGGGAGTGGCCAGGTAAGGGGCGGCCTCTCCAGGTCGCGCCCGGTCCCGGGCCACCTCGGCGGCGTAGGCCAGAGTGGTGACGGCCGAGGCGGCCGTGGCGGCGGCGCGGAGGGCGCGGGGGCGGCCGTAGCTGCCCTCGTGTCCCCGGAGGTGGCCCAGCGGCCACAAGATGGTGGCGGTGGCACAAGCCATGGCGGCCGCGCAGGCCAGGGCCAGCGGCAGGTCGCGGCGGGGCGGAGGGCGGCGGAAGGCGTCGTTGAGGAGGAGGAGGGTGGTGAAGACGAAGGATAAAGCCCAGGCGGACAAGCAGCCGTCGCCCTCGCCCGGGTTCCAGTAGCCGGGGGCAGCGGCCAGAGCCAGGGCCAGGAGGGCGCTGAGGGCCTGGACGCAGCGTAGGATGGACGGGGGGCGGCACGGAGCGGGCATGGCGGGGGCTGTGGAGAGATGGGGGGTACGGGGGGTCAGGGGGTCCTGGGGGATGTTGGGGACATTGGGGCGTCAGGGGGGCTTGGAGGATGTTGGGGTGCTGGGGGGTGTTGGGGGATATTGGGGTGTTGGGGGATATGGGGGTGTTGGGGGATATTGGGGCTGTGGAGAGCTGGGGGGCACTGGGGGGTCAGGGGGGCTCGGGGGTTGTTGGGGGCACTGGGGGTGTTGGGGGATATTGGGGTGTTGGGGTGCTGGGGGGTGTTGGGGGATATTGGGGTGTTGGGGTGATATGGGGGTGTTGGGGGATATGGAGGCTGTGGAGAGCTGGGGGGCCCTGGGGTCTCAGGGGGGCTCAGGGGTTGTTGGGGGCATGGGGTTGTTGGGGGATATTGGGGTGTTGGGGTGCTGGGGGGTGTTGGGGGATAGGGGGGTTGTGAAGAGATGGGGGGCACTGGGGGGTCAGGGGGGCTCGGGGGGTGTTGGGGTCCCGGGGGGTGTTGGGGGATAGGGGGGCTGTGGAGAGATGGGGGGCACTGGGGGGTCCGGGGGTCCAGGGGGTGTTGGGGTGCTGGGGGGTGTTGGGGGATATTGGGGTGTTGTGGGATAGGGGGGCTGTGGAGAGATGGGGGGCACTGGGGCATCAGGGGGTCCTGGGGGATGTTGGGGTCCCGGGGTGTGTTGGGGTCCCGGGGGTGTTGGGGTATTTGGGGATTGGGGGTGTTGGGGGCTGGGGGGGGGTACCAGGGATATGAGGGGTTAAGGGGGGGTTAGGGGTAAATTTTAATTTGGTTTTTTTTATTGTAATTTTTAAAATGGGGTTGGGGGTAAATTCTAATTTTGGTTTTTTTGTATTTTTTTAAGGGGTTGGGGGTAAATTTTATTATTTTTTTCTGTAATTTTTTTAATGGGGTTGTGGGTAAATTTTTTAATTTTTTTTTAAATTTATTTTTTAATGGGGTTGGGGGTGAGTTCTTAAATTTTTTTGTATTTTTTTTTTCCATATTGGTTTTTTTTTATGGGATCGGGGGAAAATTTGGAAATTTTTTTGTAACTTTTTTTTAATTGTAATTTTTTTTTTAATGGGGTTGAGGTAAATGATTAAGTTTTGGTTTTGGGGTTTTTTGGTAAGTTTTTTTAATGGGGTTGGGGGTAAGGTTTTATATTTTTTGTAATTTTTTTTTTTTGTTTGTATTGTTTTTAATGAGGTGGGGGTAAATTTTTTTGTAATTTTTTGTCTGTATTTTTTAAATGGTGTTGGGGGTAAATTTTTTTTTTTTTTTTTTTAATGAGGTTGAGGGTAAATTTTTACCCTCAGGTTTACACCTTGAGGGTGTTGAGGGGCTGGGGGGGGGTCTGCACCCAGCAAAGAGGAAATGAGGGAAACCCAAAGGATGTGGAGAGATGAGGGGCTCAGGGGGGGATTTGGGGGGGTTATTGGGGATATTGGGGAGCATCACTGGGATTTGGGGTGTGTGCAGGACTGGGGAATTTGGGAATAGCGAAATCCCAAAGGATGTGGAGAGATGAGGGGCTCAGGGGGGTATTGGGGTTACTGAGAGGATTTGGGGTGTGCAGGACTGGGGATACTGGGGTGGAATTAAGGCCTGAGGGATATTGGGGGTACAGGGCCCTGTGGGGAGGGGGCTGCAGAGGGTGGGGGGGATATCAGACCCCTGAGGAGCTTTGGGCGGGCTGGAAGGACTGAATAACTTGTGGTTTAGGCGCAATTCCCTGCACTGAGGGGGATCCCAGGAATGTTGGGGTTCACCCGGGGGTCTGGGGGGTCCCGGCCATGTTGGGGTTCGCCCCGGGGGTCTGGGGGGTGCCGGCCATGCAGGGGCAGGGGGCGGTCAGGGCTGTGCCCATATAAGGCCTTGGAGAATCTCCTTCCTTTCCCCCCCCCCCGCCTCATCCTGGGGTCGCCCCGCCCCACCCGGGCGCTGGCTGCATCCTGTGGGTGATGAGGGGGGGTCCCAAATGTCCGGGGGACACCCCTGAGGGACAGGGGAGACCCCCGAGGGGCACAGGAGACCCCCCGAGGGTTCGGGGGAGACCCCAAAGTTCCGGGGGAGGGGGCACCCCGGGATCCCCCACCCCCTTCCCCACACGACCCCAGGGTGGGTCCCGGCACTCACCCGAGTGGGTTCGGGTTGTTCCGGACGAGTTTTAGGGGGTTTGGTTCGGGTTCTTCCGGACGGGACGGTCCCGGTTCGGGTCCCCTCTGAGTGGGTTTGGGTTCCTTAGCGGGGGACGGTCCCGGTTCGGGTGTTTTGAGTCTCTCTGGAGCGGTTCGGTCCCTCCTGGTTCGGCTTCCCTCAGGCGGGTCCGGCTCCCCTCAGGCGGGTTCGGCTTCCCTCTGGCGGATTCGGGTCCCTTCGGATACGTTCGGGTCCCTCCGGACAACTTCGGGTCTTCTTTCGGGCCCCCCGGGCAGGTTCGGGTCCCTCTTCGAGTCTTAAGTTCGGGTGTTTCCGGAGCGGTTCGGCTCCTCCAAGTTCGGGTTCCTCAGGCGGGTTCGGGTCACCTCGGGTGGGTTCGGGTCAATTAGCGCGGGACACTCCCGGTTCGGGTGTTTCCGGAGCGGTTCGGCTCCTCCAAGTTCGGGTTCCTCAGGCGGGTTCGGGTCACCTCGGGTGGGTTCGGGTCAATTAGCGCGGGACACTCCCGGTTCGGGTGTTTCGGGACGGTTCGGCTCCTCCCGGTTCGGGTCAATTAGAGCGGGACGCTCCCGGTTCCGTTGTTTCGGGTGTTTCCGGAGCGGTTCGGCTCCTCCCGGTTTGGGTCAATTAGAGCGGGACACTCCCGGTTCGGGTGTTTCCGGAGCGGTTCGGCTCCTCCCGGTTCGGTTCCCTTCGGGCGGGTTCGGGTCCCTCCGCCGGGCCGGTCCCAGCCGTGTCACTCCGGGCGGTGCCCACCGGGGCGTGGCCAGAGGGGTGTGACGTCAGGGGGTCCCGGGCAATGACGTCAGGGCATCACCACGAACGGGGGGGGGGGGCTCTGAGGGGGTCCCTGGGGTATCCCCAAAGTGGGGGAGGGGCACCCACGTGCGACCCCCGCCCTCGCGTGGGTGACACGGGGGACACCGGGCGGTGCCCCCACCCCTCCCCCACTTCCCCCTCCCTCCCGGGCCCGTTTTGGGCCGTTTCGCGCTGTTTTGGGAAGTTTGGCCGTTGCCGGGGGCAACGCGACCGCGACAGCCGCAAATATTTACTGGGTTGCCATGGCAACGGGGTGGGGTGGGGGACCCTGACATCCGGTGGGGGGGACGGGGGGGGCGCTCAGGGACCCCCCAAATTCAGCGGTGAGTGGGGAGGGGGGGGGCGCTCAGGGACCCCCCAAATTCAGCGGTGAGTGGGGAGGGGTCCCTCGCGGCTCAGCACCTGGGGGAGGGGGGGAGGGAGTGAGGAGGGGGCTCAGGGGGGGCCGGGTGTCCGGGACCCCCACCCATAAATCCGGGACCCCCACCCATAGACCTGGGACCACCCACCCATAGGCTCGGGAGCTCCATCTGTGGATTTGGGATCCCCACCCATGACGCTGGGACCCCTCCCCATGGTTTAAGGAACCCCACCCATGGCAGAAGGACCCCCACCCATGGTCTTGGGACCCCCACCCACAGACCCAGGAGCTTCATCCGTAGGTTTGGGACCCCCACTCATATCTCAGGACCCCACCCATGGCACAAGGACCCCCACCCATAAATCTGAGACCCCCACCCATGCCCTAGGACCCCCACCCATGGACCCAGGACCCCCTCCCATAGATATGGGACCCCCACCCATATCCCAGGTCTTCTCCCATGGTCTTGGGACCCCCACCCATAAGTCTGAGACTCCCATCCATAGACCCAGGAGCCCCACCCATAGATTTGAGACCCCCACCCATATCCCAGAACCCCCACCCACGGTTTTGGGACCCCCACCCATAAATCTGGGACCTTCACCCATAACTCCAGACCCCCAGCCGTAGATCTGAGACCCCCACCCATGAGTCTGGGACCCCCACCCATGGCACAGGGACCCCCACCCATAGATCTGGGACCCCCACCCATAGATCTGGGACCACCCCATGGGTGCCAGGACCCCCACCCATGACCCAGGAGCTTCATCCATGGGCTTGGGACCCCCACCCATATTCCAGGACCCCCACCCATGGGTCTGGGACCCCCACCCATAACTCCAGACCCCCACCCATGAGTGCCAGGACCCCCACCCATAGATCTGGGACCCCCACCCATGGATCTGAGACCCCTCCCATGGCCCTGGGACCCTCACCCATAAACCTGAGACCCCCACCCATAAATCTGGGATCCCCACCAATGGCTCCGGGACCCCCACCCATGAGTCTGGGACCCCCACTCATAATTCCAGACCCGCATCCATAAATCTGGGACCCCCACCCATGGGTCTGGGACCCCCACCCATAATTCCAGACCCCCACCCATAAATCTGGGACCCCCACCCATGGGTCTGGGACCCCCACCTATAGAACTAGGACCCTCACCCATGGTCTTGGGACTCCCCCCACAATGGCAGCAGGACCCCCACCATAAATCTGGGACCCCCACCCATATCCCAGGACCCCCACCCATGAGTCTGGGACCCCCACCCATAGATCTGGGACCCCCACCCATAGACCCAGGAGCTTCATCAGTAGGTTTGGGACCCCCACCCATATCTCAGGACCCCACCCATGAGTCTGGGACCCCCACCCACATCCCAGAACCCCACCCATGGCACAGGGACCCCCACCCATAGATCTGAGACCCCCACCCATGGCACAGGGACCCCCACCCATGGACCCAGGACCACCCACCCATAGACTCAGGAGCTCCATCTGTGGATTTGGGGTCCCCACCCACGGCTCTGGGACCCCCACCCATAAATCTGAGACCCCCACCCATAAACCTGGGACCCCCCCACCCACGGTTTTGGGACCCCCACCCATATCCCAGGACCCCCCCCCATGGGTCTGGGACCCCCACCCATAAATCTGGGACCCCCACCCATGGGTCTGGGACCCCCACCCATATCCCAGGACCCCCACCATGGGTCTGGGACCCCCACCCATAGATCTGGGACCCTCGCCCATAGATCTGGGACCACCCCATGAGTCCAGGACCCCCACCCATGACCCAGGAGCTTCATCCATGGGTTTGGGACCCCCACCCATATCTCAAGACCCCCCCCTCATGGGTACCAGGACCCCCACTCATAAATCTGAGACCCCACCCATAGAACTGGGACCCCCACCCATGGTCCCAGGAGTTTCATCTGTGAGTTTGGGACCCCCACCCATATCCCAGGACCCTCACCCATGGCTCTGGGACCCCCACCCATAACTCCAGACCCCCACCCATGAGTGCCAGGACCCCCACCCATAGATCTGGGATCCCCACCCATGAGTCTGGGACCCCCCCCCAATGGCATCGGGACCCCCACCATAAATCTGGGACCCCCACCCATATCCCAGGACCCCCACCCATAGATCTGGGACCCCCACCCACAGACCCAGGAGCTTCATCCGTAGGTTTGGGACCCCCACCCATATCTCAGGACCCCACCCATGAGTCTGGGACCCCCACCCACATCCCAGGACCCCCACCATGGGTCTGGGACCCCCACCCATGATTCCAGACCCCCACCCATGGGTCTGGGACCCTCACCCATAAATCTGGGACCCCCACCCATGACTCCAGACCCCCACCCATGGGTCTGGGACCCCCACCCATAAATCTGGGACCACCCCATGAGTCTGGGACCCCCACCCATAACTTCAGACCCCCACCCATGGCACCGGGACCCTCGCCCATAGATCTGGGACCACCCCATGAGTCCAGGACCCCCACCCATGACCTAGGAGCTTCATCCATGGGCTTGGGACCCCCCACCCATAGATCTGAGACCCCCACCCATGGCACAGGGACCCCCACCCATAGATCTGGGAACCCCACCCATGAGTCTGGGACCCCCACCCATGACCCAGGAGCTTCATCCGTGGGTTTGGGACCCCCACCCACATCCCAGAACCCCACCCATGCCCTAGGACCCCCACCCATAAATCTGGGACCCCCACCCATGACTCCAGACCCCCACCCATGGGTCTGGGACCCCCACCCATAAATCTGGGACCACCCCATGAGTCCAGGACCCCCGCCCATGACCCAGGAGCTTCATCCGTGGGTTTGGGACCCCCACCCATAATTCCAGACCCCCACCCATGGGTCTGGGACCCTCACCCATAAATCTGGGACCCCCACCCATGACTCCAGACCCCCACCCATGGGTCTGGGACCCCCACCCATAAATCTGGGACCACCCCATGAGTCCAGGACCCCCACCCATGACCCAGGAGCTTCATCCATGGGTTTGGGACCCCCACCCATATCTCAGGACCCCCCCCACCTCTCTCAGGACCCTCTCCCGCAGCTCTCGGGGGCTCAGGGGTCTCTCCTCCTCCTCCTCCTCTTCCTCCCCCACCTCGGGCTCCTCCCTGTGGGAATTTGGGAATTTATTTGGGGGGCACCCCTGGGTGCTGTGACAGGAGGGGACCCCCCCCCCCTCATTGCTGGGGGGTCCCGGGGGTCTCACCTGGGGCTGGGGGGGCGCGGAGGGGGGGGGCGGCTCCAAACGGGCTCATTCAGGACCTGGGGGGGGACCCTAAAATCTGAATTTTCCACCAATTAACCCCTGAATTTCCCCCAATAAATTCCAAATTTTTCCTAATTAAACCCCAAATTTTCCCTCAATAAATCCCTAAATTTCCCCCAATAAATCCCAATTTTTTCCCCAATTAAATCCCAAATTTTTCCCCAATAAATCCCAGATTTTTTCCCAATCAAACCCCAAATTATCCCTCAGTAAACCCCTAAATTTCCCTCAATAAATCCCTAAATTTCCCCCAATAAATCCCAATTTTTTCCACAATTAAATCCCAAATTTTTCCCCAATAAATCCCAGATTTTTTCCCAATCAAACCCCAAATTTTCCCTCAATAAATCCCTAAATTTCCCTCAATAAATCCCTAAATTTCCCCCAATAAATCCCAAATTTTTCCCCAATTAAAACCCAAATTTTTCCCCAATAAATCCCAGATTTTTTCCCAATCAAACCCCAAATTATCCCTCAGTAAACCCCTAAATTTTCTGCAATAAGCCCGAAATTCTCCCACAATAAACCAAATTTTCCCCCCAAATTTCTGCCAATTAACCCCCAAATCCTCCCCCAAAAAAACCCCAAATTTCCCCCATTAAACCCAAAATTTTCCCAATTAACCCCTGGATTTCCCCCAATAAATCCCAAATTTTTCCCCAATTAAGCCCCAAATATTTCCCCAATTAACCCCTAAATTTCCCCCAATAAATCTCAATTTTCCCCCAATTAACCCCCAAATTTTGCCCCAAATTTCCCCCTATAAACCCCCAAATTCTCCCCCATGAACCCCCAAAGTTTTCCACAATGGACTCCCAAATTTTTCCCAATAAAACCCCAAATTTCCCCCAATTAACCCCTACATTTCCCCCAAGAAATCCCAAATATTTCCCCAATTAAACCCCAAATCCTCCCACATGAACCCCCAAATCCTCCACCACGAACCCCCAGATTTTCCCAATTTCTCCCCCAATAAATCCCAAAGTTTCCCCCGTTAAATCCCCAAATTCTCCGACATTAACCCCAAAATTTCCCCCAATAAACCCCAAAATTTTCTGCAAGAAACCCTCAACCTTCCCCTATGAACCTCCAAATTGCTTCATGAACCCCCAAATTTTACCCCAATAAATCCCCAAATTTTTCCCCAATGAACCCCCAAATTCTCCCCATTAAACCCCCAACCTTCCCCTATGAACCCCCAAATTTTACCCCAATAAACCTAAAATTTTCCCCAATAAATCCCCAAATTTTCCCCCAAATTTCTCCCAACAAACCCCAATTTTTTCCTAATAAACCCTCAAATTCTCCCCCTTCCAAACCCAAAATTGCCCCCCAAAATCACCCCAAAATCACCCCAAAACCCCCAAATCCTCCCAAAATTTCCCCCAATAAGCCCCAAATTTTTCCCCAATGAACCCCCAAATTCTCCCCAATAAACCCCCAACCTTCCCCTATGAACCCCCAAATTTTACCCCAATAAACCTAAAATTTTCCCCAATAAACCCCCAAATTTTTCCCCCAAATTTCTCCCAATAAACCCCAATTTTTCCCTAATAAACCCCCAAATTCTCCACCTGCCAAACCCTAAATTGCCCCCCCAAAATCACCCCAAAACCCCCAAATCCTCCCAAAATTTCCCCCAATAAACCCCAAATTTTTCCCCAATGAACCCCCAAATTCTCCACCTGCCAAATGCAAAATTGCCCCCCCAAAATCACCCCAAAACCCCCAAATCCTCCCAAAATTTCCCCCAATAAACCCCAATTTTTTCCCCAATGAACCCCCAAATTCTCCCCATTAAACCCCCAACCTTCCCCTATGAACCCCCACATTTTTCCCCAATAAACCTAAAATTTTCCCCAATAAATCTCCAAATTTTCCCCCCAAATTTTCCCCCCAAATTTCTCCCAATAAACCCCAATTTTTCCCTAATAAACCCTCAAATTCTCCCCAATGAACCCCCAAATTCTCCCCCTGCCAAACCCAAAATTGCCCCCCAAAATCACCCCAAAACCCCCAAATCCTCCCAAAATTTCCGCCAATAAACCCCAATTTTTTCCCCAATGAACCCCCAAATTCTCCCCATTAAACCCCCAACCTTCCCCTATGAACCCCCACATTTTACCCCAATAAATCCTAAAATTTTCCCCAATAAATCCCCAAATTTTCCCCAATAAACCCCCAAACTTTCCCCCCAAATTTCTCCCAATTAACCCCCATTTTTCCCTAATAAACCCTCAAATTCTCCCCCTGCCAAACCCAAATTTGCCCCCATAAACCCCCAAATTCTTCCAAAATTTCCCCCAATAAACCCCAAATTTTTCCCCAATGAACCCCCAAATTCTCCCCAATAAACCCCCAACCTTCCCCTATGAACCCCCAAATTTTACCCCAATGAACCCCAAATTTTCCCCAATAAACCCCCAAATTTTACCCCAATAAATCCCCAAATTTTCCCCAATGAACCCCCAAATTTTACCCCAATAAATCCCCAAATTTTCCCCAATGAACCCCCAAATTTTTCCCCCAAATTTCTCCCAATAAACCCCAATTTTTCCCTAATACACCCTCAAATTCTCCCCAATGAACCCCCAAATTCTCCCCCTGCCAAACCCAAAATTGCCCCCCAAAATCACCCCAAAACCCCCAAATCCTCCCAAAATTTCCCCCAATAAATCCCCAAATTTTCCCCCAAATTTCTCCCAACAAACCCCAATTTTTCCCCAATGAACCCCCAAATTCTCCCCCTGCCAAACCCAAAATTGCCCCCCAAAACCCCCCCATAAACCCCCAAATCCTCCCAAAATTTCCCCCAATAAACCCCAAATTTTCCCTAATAAACCCTCAAATTCTCCCCCTGCCACACCCAAAATTGCCCCCCCAAATCACCCCAAAATCACCCCAAACCCCCCCAAAACCCCCCAAAATCACCCCAAAACCCTCCAAAATCACCCCAAAATTACCCCCAAACCCCCCCAAAATCACCCCAAAACCCCCCAAATCACCCAAAACCCCCCCAAAATCACCCCAAACCCCCCCCAAAATTCCCCCAAAATCCCCAAAATCCCCAAAATCCCCCCAAAATCCCCCCCCAGTTCCCTCACCGGGTTTTGGGGTGCCCCCCCCCCGCAGCAGCAGCCGGGTCACCCCAATTTCCAGGCGCCGCAGCTGCTCCCAAAGGGGGTCCCCCCAATTTTGGGAGGGGTCTCCCCAATCTTGGGAGGGGTCCCCCCAATTTTGGGAGGGGTCCCCCCAATTTTGGGAGGGGTCGGGGTCCCCCTGTGCCTCCTCCAGCTGGGCCAGCAGCTCCGCCAGACCTGGGGGGGGGGGACCCCCAAAATCAGAGGGGACCCCAAAAAAGAAAACCTGGGGGTCCTCACTGAACCCTCCCCCCCAGACCTAAATTATATCCCCCCCTAAAAAATCCCAAAACCACCCCAAAAAACCTCCATAATGCCCCCAAAAAACTCCTCAGGACACCCCAAAAAAATCCCATAATCCCCCCAAAAACCCCTCAGGACCCCTGAAACCCCCCCCCAAATACCACAATAACCCCCCGCCCCAAAAAAACCCTCAGGGCCCCCCAAAAACTCCTCAGGACCCCCAAAAAAATCCCATAATCCCCCCAAAAACCCCTCAGGACCCCTCCAAAAAAACTCCCCAACCCCAAATCAGAGGGGACCCCAAAAAAAATCAGAGGGGACCCCAAAAAAAACCTGGGGGTCCTCACTGAACCCTCCCCCCCAGACCTAAATTATATCCCCCCCAAAAAAATCCCAAAACCACCCAAAAACCTCGATAATGCCCCCAAAAAACTCCTCAGGACACCCCAAAAAAAACCCATAATCCCCCCAAAAACCCCTCAGGACCCCTGAAACCCCCCCCCAAATACCACAATAACCCCCCGCCCCAAAAAAACCCTCAGGGCCCCCCAAAAAACCCATCAGGACCCCCAAAAAACCCATCAGGACCCCCCTGAAAACCCCAATAATGCCCCCCAAAAACCCCTCAGGACCCCCCAAAAAAAACTCCCCAACCCCAAATCAGAGGGGACCCCAAAAAAAATCAGAGGGGACCCCAAAAAAAACCTGGGGGTCCTCACTGAACCCTCCCCCCCAGACCTAAATTATATCCCCCCCCAAAAAATCCCAAAACCACCCAAAAAACCTCGATAATGCCCCCAAAAAACTCCTCAGGACCCCCCAAAAAAAATCCCATAATCCCCCCAAAAACCCATCAGGACCCCTAAACCCCCCCCCCAAATACCACAATAACCCCCCGCCCCAAAAAAACTCTCAGGGCCCCCCAAAAAAATCCATCAGGACCCCCCAAAAAATCCCATAATCCCCCCAAAAACCCATCAGGACCCCTAAACCCCACCCCCCCAAATACCACAATAACCCCCCGCCCCAAAAAAACTCTCAGGGCCCCCCAAAAACTCCTCAGGACCCCCCAAAAAACCCATCAGGACACCCCAAAAAATCCCATAATCCCCCCAAAAACCCATCAGGACCCCCCCAAAAAAACTCCCCAACCCTTCCCCAAATGCCCCAATAACCCCCCAAAAAAACCCTCAGGACACCCCAAAACCCCTCCAGATCCTAAATTGCCCCTCCAGGACCCCAAATTGCCCCTCCAGGACCCCCAAATTGCCCCCCAGACCCCAAAACTGCCCCCTCCAGGAGCTGAATTACCCCCCCAAAAAAACCCTCAGGACCCGAATTACCCTCCCAGACCCCAAAATTGCCCCCCATAAACCCCCCCAAGACCCCAAATTGCCCCTCAGGACCCCAAATTCCATCCCCAGACCCCAAATTGACCCTTCAGACCCCAAATAAACCCCCCATAACCCCCCCAAATTCCACCCCCAGACCCCAAATTACCCCCCCAAACCCCAGATTTTCCCCCAGGACCCCAAATTGCCCCTCCAGACCCCAAAATCCTCCCCCAGACCCCAAATAAACCCCAATAACCCCCCCAAATTGCCCCCTCCAGACCCCAAAATTGCCCCACCAGCCCCCAAATTACCCCCAGACCCCAAATTCCTCCCCCAAACCCAAAACTGCTCCCCCAGACCCCAAATTTCCCCCTCTCAGACCCCAAATTCCACCCCCCAGACCCCAAATTTCCCCCCTAGACCCCAAATAAACCCCCCATAACTCCCCCAGAATTGCCTCCCCCCAGGACCCCAAATTACCCCATCCCAGACCCCAAATTCCAGCCCCAGACCCCAAATTTGCCCCCCCAGACCCCAAATTCCTCCCCCAAACCCAAAACTGCTCCTCCAAACCCCAAAATTACCCCCCAAACCCCAAATAAACCCCCCACAAAAACCCCTCAGGACCCCAAATTCCACCCCCAAACCCCAAATTTGCCCCCCCAAACCCCAAATTCCTCCCCCAAACCCCAAACTGCCCCTCCAGACCCCAAAATTCCCCCTCTCAGACCCCAAACTACCCCCACAAACCCCAAATAAACCCCCCACAAAAACCCCTCAGGCCCCCAAATTTGCCCCCCCAAACCCCAAATTTGCCCCCCCCGACCCCAAATTTCCTCCCCCAGACCCCAAATTTGCCCCCCCAGACCCCAAATTTGCCCCCCCAAACCCCAAATTCCACCCCCAGACCCCAAATTTGCCCCCCCAGACCCCAAATTTGCCCCCCCAAACCCCAATTTCCCGGTACCTGCCCTCAGGTGCTGCAGCTCCTCCCGGCCCCTCCTCTCCCGCTCCCGCAGCTCCCGGGTCTCCATTTCGGGGTCCCCCGGGGGTCCCCCCGGCTCCTCGGGGGTCTCGGCCGCTGCCACCGCGGCCCCGAGCTGGGGAGGGGGTTTGGGGGGATTTGGGGGATTTTGGGGGGATTTGGGGGAATTTTGGGAGGTTTTGAGGGGGGTTTGGGGGATTTGGGGGGGTTTTGGGTGGATTTTGGGGGGGATTTTGTGGGAATTGGGAGGGGGTTTTGGGGGGATTTGGGGGGTTTTGAGGGAATTGGGAGGGGGATTTGGGGGGTTTTGAGGGGGATTTTGGGGGCTTTTGAGGGGGGGTTGGGGGGATTTCAGGGGGATTTGGGGGGATCTTGGGGGCATTTAGGGGGGTTTTGGGGGGGATTCGGAGGGGATTTTGGGGGATTTGGGGGGAGATTTGGGGGGGATTTAGGGGGCATTTTGTGGGAATTGGGAGGGGGGTTTGGGGGCATTTGGGGGGGATTGGGGGGGGGATTTGGGGGGATTTTGGGGGGATTTGGGGGAAATTGGGAGGGGGTTTTGGGGGGATTTGGGGGGGTTTTAGGGGGGATTGGGGGGGATTTTGGGGGGATTGGGAGGGGGTTTTGGGGGGATTTAGGGGTTTTGAGGGGATTTTGGGGGAATTTGGGGGATTTTGGGGGAATTTTGGGAGGTTTTGAGGGGATTTGGGGGGTTTTGGGGGTTTTGGGGGATTTTGGAGGGGATTTGGGGGGATTTTTGGGGGAGATTTGGGGGGGATTTTGGGGGATTTTGGGGGGATTTTGGGGGAATTGGGGGGGATTTTGGGGGGATTTGGGGGGATTAGGGGGATTTTGGGGGGGATTTTGGGGGGATTTTGGGAGGTTTTGAGGGGATTTGGGGGGGATTTGGGGGGATTTTGGGGGAATTTTGGGGGGTTTTGAGGGGGGTTTGGGGGGATTTTGGGGGATTTGAGGGGGGTTTGGGGGGATTTGGGGGGATTTTGGGGGAGATTTGGGGGGATTTGGGGGGATTTTGGGGGAGATTTGGGGAGATTTGGGGGGGATTTTGGGGGGGATTTGGGGGATTTTGGGGGAATTAAGAGGGATTTTGGGGGGTTTTGGGGAAGATTTGGGGGGGATTGGGGGAATTTTGGGGGTATTTTGGGGGGATTTGGGGGGGATTTGGGGGGATTTGGGGGGATTTTGGGGGATTTTGGGGGGATTTTGGGGGGATTTTGGGGGAGATTTGGGGGGATTTGGGGGGATTTTGGGGGATTTTGGGGGGATTTGGGGGGATTTTGGGGGAGATTTGGGGGATTTTGGGGGGTTTTGGGGGGGTTTTGGGGTGATTTTGGGGTGATTTTGGGGTCCCACCTGCCCCAGGTGCCGCTGCAGCTCCTGCAGCTCCCGGTGCTGCTCCGTCAGCAGCAGGAACTGAGAGAAGCTCTGGGCGTCCCCTGCACCCCAAAAACCAACGGGGGAACCCCAAAAATCAACAGGGGAACCCCAAAAATCACCATGGGAACCCCAAAAATCAACGGGGGAACCCCAAAATCAACGGGGGAACCCCAAAAATCCACATGGGAACCTTCCCTGAACCCCCAAAACCAACGGGGGAACCCCAAAATCAACGGGGGAACCTTCCCTGAGCCCCAAAAATCAACATGGGAACACCAAAATCCACACTGGAACCCCAAAAATCCACAATGGGAACCCCCAAACCCAACGGGGGAACCCCGAAGTTAACGTGGGAACCCCAAAAATCCAACAGGGGAACCCCAAATTGAACATAGAAATATTCACTGAACCCCAAAAATCACCATGGGAACCCCAAAAATCCACCAGGGGAACCTTCCCTGAACCCCCAAACCAACGGGGAACCCCAAAAACCAACGGAGGAATCCCAAAATCAACATGGGATCCCCAAAAATGAACATGGGAACCCTGAAAATCCACCATGGGAACCAAAAAAAAATCAACGTGGGAACCCCAAAAATCAACGGGGGAATCCCAAAATCCACAATGGAAACCCCAAATTCAATATGGGAACCCCAAAAAATCAACATAAGAGCCTTCCCTGAAGCCCAAAAATCAACATGGGAACCCCAAAATAAACACGGGAACCCTAAAAACCAATGTGGGAACCCCAAAATCTACATGGGATCCTTCCCTGAACCCCAAAAATCAACGGGGGAACCCCAAAAACCAACGGAGGAACCCCAAATTCAATATGGAAAAAATCAAAAATCAACGTGGGAATCCCCAGAATCCGTAATGGGAACCCCAAAAAATCAACATAAGAGCCTTCCCTGCACCCCAAAAATCAGCATGGGGACCCCAAAACCCACAATGGGAACCCCCAAAATCTACATGGGAACCTTCCCTGAACCCCAAAAAATCAACGGAAGAACCCCAAAATCCACCATGGGAACCCCAAAAACCACAATGGGAACCCCCAAAATCAACATGGGAACCTTCCCTGAACCCCAAAAACCAACAGAGGAACCCCAAAATCCACCATGGGAACCCCAAAATCCACAATGGAAACCCCAGAATCAACATGGGAACCCCCCCTGAACCCCAAAAATCAACGGGGGAACCCCAAAATCCACCATGGGAACCCCAAATTGAACATAGAAATATTCGCTGAACCCCAAAAATCACCATGGGAACCCCAAAAATCAACGGAGGAATCCCAAAATCCACAATGGGAACCCCAAAAACCAAGGGGGGAACCCCAAAACCAACGGGGGAACCCCAAAAATCCACCAGGGGAACCCCAAATTGAACATGGGAATATTCGCTGAACCCCAAAAATCACCGGGGGAACCCCAAAAACTAACGGGGAACCCCAAAATCAACATGGGAACCCCAAAATCCACAATGGGAACCCCAAAAACCACAATGGGGCAACCCCCAAAATCTACATGGGAACCTTCCCTAAACCCCAAAAACCAATGGGGGAACCCCAAAATCCACCATGGGAACCCCAGAATCAACATGGGAACCTTCCCTGAACCCCAAAAATCAACGGAGGAACCCCAAAGTCGACATGGGAACCCCCAAAGTCAATGGAGGAACCCCAAAAATCAACCTGGGAACACCAAAATTGACCATGGGAACCCCAAAAATCAACGTGGGAACCCCAAGATCAACATAGGAACCTCCCCCAGACCCTTTTGTACCCCAAAACCCCCCAAAATCCCCCCAAATTCTCTCTCACCGTCCATCCAGGTCTCTTCCTCCTCCTCCTCATTTTTGGGGGGCTCCAGCCCCTCCCCCATCCCCTCGGGGGGTTCAGGGGGGGCTCGGGGCTTCAGGGGGGGCCGAGCTGGGGAGGGGGAGCATCCATGGGACCCCCAAAATCCTCCCCAAAATAACCCAGGGACCCCCGAAATATCCCAGGGACCCCCAAAATAACCCAGGGACCCCTGAAATCCTCCCCAAAATAACCCTGGGACCCCCAAAATCCTCCCCAAAATATCCCAGGGACACCCAAAATATCCCAGGGACCCCTAAAATAACCCCGGGACCCCCAAAATATCCCCGGGACCACCAAAATCCTCCCCAAAATACCCCAGGGACCCCCAAAATCCTCCCCAGGACATCCAGGGACCCCCAAAATCCTCCCCAAAATATCCCCGGGACCCCCAAAATCCTCCCCAAAATAACCCAGGGACCCCCAAAATATCCCAGGGACCCCCAAAATCCTCCCCAAAATAACCCAGGGACCCCCAAAATATCCCAGGGACCCCCAAAATCCTCCCCAAAATATCCCAGGGACCCCCGAAATCCTCCCCAAAATAACCCTGGGACCCCCAAAATATCCCTGGGACCCCCAAAATAACCCAGGGACCCCCAAAATCCTCCCCAAAATATCCCTGGGACCCCCAAAATCCTCCCCAAAATATCCCAGTGCTCCCAGTTCCCAATCCCAGTTTGCTCCCAGTGCTCCCAGTCCGTCCCAGTTCCCCCAGTATCGGCTCTGTCCCTCTCTCTCCCCTTGGTTCCCCTCAGTGCCTCCCAGCACTCCCAGTTCCCATTCCCAGTTCCCATTCCCAGTTCCCCCAGTTCCCAATGCCCAATCCCAGTGCCCCCAGTTCCCAATCCCAGTGCTCCCAGTCCATCCCAGTGCTCCCAGTTCCCAATCCCAGTGCTCCCAGTCCCAATCCCAGTCCATCCCAGTCCCTCCCAGTTCCCATTCCCAGTCCCCCCAGTTCCCAATGCCCAATCCCAGTGCTCCCAGTCCATCCCAGTTTGCTCCCAGTCCCAATCCCAGTTCCCATTCCCAGTGCTCCCAGTCCCTCCCAGTCCATCCCAGTCCCCCCAGTGCTCCCAGTCCCCAATCCCAGTCCATCCCAGTCCCTCCCAGTTCCCATTCCCAATGCCCCCAGTTCCCAATGCCCAATCCCAGTCCCTCCCAGTCCATCCCAGTTCCCATTCCCAGTGCTCCCAGTCCCAATCCCAGTCCCCAATCCCAGTCCCTCCCAGTCCCCAATCCCAGTCCCTCCCAGTCCCTCCCAGTTCCCCGTTACCGGCTCTGTCCCTCGCTCTCCCCTTGGCTCCCAGGAAGCTCCGCAGGCGCCCCCAATTCCCAATCCCAGTGCTCCCAGTCCATCCCAGTGCCCCCAGTCCCAATCCCAGTTCCCATTCCCAGTGCTCCCAGTCCCCCCCCAGTCCATCCCAGTTCCCCCAGTACCGGCTCTGTCCCTCGCTCTCCCTTTGGTTCCCAGGAAGCTCCGCAGGCGCCTCCAGTTCCCATTCCCAGTGCTCCCAGTGCTCCCAGTTCCCATTCCCAGTCCATCCCAGTCCCCCCCAGTTCCCCCAGTCCCTCCCAGTTCCCAATCCCAGTCCCCCCCAGTCCCCCCCAGTCCCTCCCAGTTCCCCGTTACCGGCTCTGTCCCTCGCTCTCCCCTTGGCTCCCAGGAAGCTCCACAGGCGCCGCCAATTCCCATTCCCAGTCCCTCCCAGTCCCTCCCAGTTCCCATTCCCAGTGCTCCCAGTTCCCAATCCCAGTGCTCCCAGTCCATCCCAGTCCCCCCCAGTTCCCCCGTTACCGGCTCTGTCCCTCGCTCTCCCTTTGGCTCCCAGGAAGCTCCGCAGGCGCCTCAGTTCATCCCAGTGCTCCCAGTCCCTCCCAGTTCCCATTCCCAGTCCCCATTCCCAGTGCTCCCAGTTCCCAATCCCAGTGCTCCCAGTCCATCCCAGTCCCTCCCAGTTCCCTCCCAGTCCCTCCCAGTCCCCATTCCCAGTCCCTCCCAGTCCATTCCAGTCCCCCCAGTCCATCCCAGTTCCCCGTTACCGGCTCTGTCCCTCGCTCTCCCTTTGGCTCCCAGGAAGCTCCGCAGGCGCCTCAGTTCATCCCAGTGCTCCCAGTGCCCCCAGTTCCCAATCCCAGTGCTCCCAGTGCTTCCAGTCCCCCCCAGTCCCTCCCAGTTCCCCCAGTCCCTCCCAGTCCATCCCAGTCCCCCCCAGTCCATCCCAGTTCCCCGTTACCCGCTCTGTCCCTCGCTCTCCCCTTGGCTCCCAGGAAGCTCCGCAGGCGCCCCCAATTCCCATTCCCAGTGCTCCCAGTTCCCATTCCCAGTTCCCCCAGTCCCTCCCAGTTCCAATCCCAGTTCCCATTCCCAGTCCATCCCAGTCCCTCCCAGTTCCCCCAGTCCCTCCCAGTTCCCATTCCCAGTCCATCCCAGTCCCTCCCAGTCCATCCCAGTCCCTCCCAGTTCCCCCAGTCCCTCCCAGTTCCCATTCCCAGTCCATCCCAGTCCCTCCCAGTCCATCCCAGTCCCTCCCAGTCCCCCCAGTCCCTCCCAGTTCCCATTCCCAGTTCCCATCCCAGTTCCCCGTTACCGGCTCTGTCCCTCGCTCTCCCTTTGGCTCCCAGGAAGCTCCGCAGGCGCCGCTGCCGCTCCCGGAGCCGCCCCCGCTCCCGCTCGGCCTCGTCCGGAGCCCCCCGGGACCCCCCCAGAGACCCCCGGGACCCCCGCGGGACCCTGGGGGGACATTGGGGGGACACTGGGGTCAGGGGGGGAGCCGGGATTTTGGGGTGCTCTGGGAATTTGGGGGTGTTTGGGGGGGATTTAGGGGGTCCCAGGGGGGATTTTGGATTTTGGGGGGGCATTTTGGGGGGTCCCAGGGGGTTTTTGGAGTTCTGGGGGGGTTTTGGGAAGTCCCAGGGGGGTTTGGGTGGGTGCCAGGTGGGGTTTTGGGGTGTCAGGGTGGGTTTTTGGGGTGTCATTGGGTTTTGGGGTGTCAGGGGACTTTTGGGGTTTCCAGGGGGGTTTGGGGGTGTTCGGGGGGGGGTTTGGGGGGTCCCAGGGCGCTTTTTGGGTTTTAGGGGGGCATTTTTGGGGGTCCCATGGCGTTGTTTTGGGGGAGTTTTGGAGTTCTGGGGGGGTTTTGGGCGGTTCCAGGGGAATTTTTGGGGGATTTTTGGGGGGTGCTGGGCGGGTTTTGGGGGTCCCGGAGGGGGGGGGTTTAAGGTTCCAGGAAGAGTTTTGGGGTGTCATTGGGTTTTGGGGGTGTCAGGTTTTGGGGTGTCCAGGGGGGTTTTGGGGTTTAGGGGAGTTTTTAGGGGGTCCCAGAGGGATTGGGGGGGGTTCCAGGGGGGTTCCTGGTTAGGTTTTGGGGGGTTTTTGGGGTCCCAGGGGGGATTTGGGGGTGTTGAGATTTGGGGTGTCTGAGTTTTTGGGGGGTTTTTGGGGTTCTGGGGGGGTTTTTGGGGATTCCGGGGAGATTTTGGGGGTGTCGAGATTTAGGGTTTAGGGGTATCAGGAGATTCTGGGGGGGTTCCAGGGGATTTTTGGGGGTTTTGGGGTGGTGTTTTTGGGGTTCCAGGGGTGGTTTTGGGGTTCCAGGGGTGGTTTTGGGGGTTCCAGGGGATTTTGGGGGGTTTTGGGGTGGTGTTTTTGGGGTTCCAGGGGAGGTTTTGGGGTTCCAGGGGAGGTTTTGGGGTTTCAGGGATTTTGGGGGTCTCAGGGGGTTGTGGGGGTGTCGGTTTTTGGGGTTCCAGGAGGGGTTTTTGGGGTGTCATTGGCTTTTGGGGGTGTCAAGTTTTGGGGGTATTTCAGAGGATTTTGGGGGTCCCAGGGGATTTTTGGGGGGTTTTTGGGGTGGTGTTTTTGGGGTTCCAGGGAGATTTTGGGGGTTCCAGGGGATTTTTGGGCGGTTTTGGGGTGGTGTTTTTGGGGTTCCAGGGGTGTTTTTGGGGTTCCAGGGCGGTTTTGGGGTGGTGTTTTTGGGGTTCCAGGGGGATTTTGGGGGTCCCAGGGGATTTTTGGGGGGTTTTGGGGTGGTGTTTTTGGGGTTCCAGGGGATTTTGGGGGTCCCAGGGGATTTTTGGGGGGTTTTGGGGTGGTGTTTTTGGGGTTCCAGGGGGATTTTGGGGGTCCCAGGGGATTTTTGGGTGGTTTTGGGGTGGTGTTTTTGGGGTTCCAGGGGGATTTTGGGGGTCCCAGGGGATTTTTGGGGGGTTTTGGGGTGGTGTTTTTGGGGTTCCAGGGGGATTTTGGGGGTTCCAGGGGGATTTTGGGGGGTTTTTGGGGTGGTGTTTTTGGGGTTCCAGGGGGGTTTTGGGGTCCCCACCCGTCACTCTTGGCGGTCGCCGCTCGCTCCAGCTCGGCCTCGATCTGCCGCTGGGTCTCCTCCAGCTCCTGCAGCCAATCAGAGCCCTCCAGGATCATTCCCCAGCCAATCAGGGCCCTCCGTGACCCCAAGATCCATTCTCCAGCCAATCAGAGCCTTCTCTCCCTTTGGGATCCTTCCTCAGCCAATCAGAGCTCTCTGTGAGCCCAGGATCTATTACCCAGCCAATCACAGCTTTTCTCTTCCTCTGGGATACTTCCCCAACCAATCAGAGCCTTCTGTCACCCTGGGTTCCTTCCCCAGCCAATCAGAGCCCTATGGGATCCATTCCCCAGCCAATCAGAACGTTCTCTTCCTCTGGGATCCTTCCCCTGCCAATCAGAGCCCTCCACCACCTCAGGATCCACTCCCCAGCCAATCAGAGCCCTCTACCACCCCAGGATCCACTCCCCAGCCAATCAGAGTCCTCCATTACCCCAGGATCCGCCCCCTGCCCTGGAATGGGGGGTCAGGGAGGTTTTGGGGGGTCAGGAGGGATTTGGGGGTTCCAAAGAGTTTTTGGGGGGTTCAGGGAGATTTTTGGGGGGGGTCATGAGGGGTTTTGGGGGTTCAGGGACAGTTTTGGGGGGTCAGGGAGATTTTGGGGGGCTCAAGAAGGTTGTGGGGGGGTTTTTGGGGGGTTTCAGGGGGGTTTTTGGGGGGTCAGGGCAGTTTTCGGGGTTTTTTGGGGGGGCTCAGTGAAGTCTTGTGGGTTTTTTGGGGGGGTTTCAGGGAATTTTGGGGGGTTCAGTGCAGGTGTTGGGGGGTCTCAGGGATGTTTTTGGGGGCTCAGTGAAGTTTTTTGGGTTTTTTGGGGGGATTTCAGGAAATTTTGGGGGGTTCAGTGCAGTTTTTGGGGGGGTTCAGGGCAGTTTTTGGGGAGGACAGCAAAGTTTTGGGGGTTTTTTTGGGGGGCTTCAGGGAATTTTGGGGGGTTCAGGGCAGTTTTTGGGGGCCCAGGGCAGTTTTTGGGGGTTCAGTGCAGTTTTTGGGGGTTCAGTGCAGTTTTTTGGGGGTTCAGGGAAGTTTTTGGGGGTCTCAGGGGGGTTTTTGGGGAGGGGTCTCACCTGGAGCCGCCGCCTCAGGAGGCGCCGCAGCCGCCGCCGCTCCGCCCGCAGCCCCTCGAGCTCCCGCGCAGGCGGGGCAGGACCCCCAGAGAGACCCCCAAAACTGCCCCTGCCTGGGACCCCCACCCAAAATGGGTCAGAGACCCCCAGAGCGGCCCCTGCCTGGGACCCCCACCCAAAATGGGTCAGAGACCCCCAGAGAGACCCCCAGAGCGGCCCCTGCCTGGGACCCCCACCCAAAATGGGTGTGAGACCCCCAGAACGGCCCCTGCCTGGGACCCCCACCCAAAATGAGTGTGAGACCCCCAGAACGGCCCCTGCCTGGGACCCCCACCCAAAATGGGTCAGAGACCCCCAGAGAGACCCCCAGGGAGACCCCCAAAATGGCCCCTGCCTGTGAGACCCCCACCCAAAATGGGTCAGAGACCCCCAGGGAGACCCCCAGAGAGATCCCTGCCTGGGACCCCCACCCAAAATGGGTCAGGGACCCCCAGGGAGA